>NC_056733.1:147906662-147917478 GCF_019279795.1 Protopterus annectens | reverse complement strand
AATTTCACACATCAGCCAAGTGGCACATGGGCAGACAATACACAATTGGAATAAACACTGGTGTAAACAATACTACATTGATAATTATAGCTTTAATGCATCATGCCTGCTCAGCTACACCTTCAAGGATATCATTACACTTTACTACTGACAACATGCTACACATTAAAACATTGCTATACTGTAATAAAGTCACCCTGTGCATCAGCACTATGTTAGCCTCTTCCTGCATCAATGTTACAGATGGCAGGAGGTGGCACAGGTTTCATCATATGTACAGGGTGTGTTATTGGTTTGCCAGAGGCCTACATTGAGCCATACAATCAACATGTGTGTGTGAATGTGTGTGTGTGAGGGCCAAGAGTACTGTTATTGGCCAATGTGGATGTAATGTGTGCGGGTATGTGTTTGCCCTAGGTGTCTGGTTTATGTGTGTGTGTCTGCATGCACACAGTTCCACCATGTGGCTGCCATATACAGGGGTTTGTGGGACAGCTACAGACTGTAGCTGGCAGGCTTTACAGATCACCATCTCTGGCCATGGATATGGGACCTGTGCCTGGCAGGGGTGCTACAGATAGTATCAGGTATTAATCCAGACTGGGTACTATCCTCAGAGGTTGACATATGTCCACTGGATCCAGGTCCCTGCTGGGAATGGCCAGAACCATGTGCACGTGGTCTTCTAGGATGGTCTAATGACAGCCCCCCCCAACATTGCTGGGGTGGTACTGGCACTACGGAAGTGGCTATGACTTGATGGATGTCCACGGCGACTGCCAGCTGATGATGTTGCTGGCATATGTCCATGTCGACATCTCAACCATCCCGCACTGCCCTGACACATGGACATGACATTGTAGAGGACATCTAATGTCTCACCCCAACATCTATCAATGACCTCAGTGTAATTATGTATGGCACCTGCTAGGTCATGGATACTGTAATTTACAGAGGTGTTATGAGCCCTCTGTGCCCTTAGTCCCTGTCTGGTGTACCGCACCGTACGTGCCTGTGCCTCCACAACAGCCAGGAACATGCGTGTGGTTGTAAGAGTTGTGGCACGTCTTCCAGGGGCATGATGACCAGCAGTGCTCTGATGAGAACCCCTGGGCATCTGCCTATGTGGTACCGTTCCAGACATCTGGCTATGGCTGCTGTGTCCTGATGCTTGTGCCATAGATACCACACTGTACTGGCCAGTGCCGACTGTACACTGTCCCTCTGCTAAGGTCATTGGTGATGATGGATGTACAGGCAGTATGACTGTGTGCATGCATGGGGTGGAGACTTGTGTACTGTCAATTGGTGGCCCAACAACAGACCCTGACAAACCTGCCTGTGCCTCAACACACCTATCCTCATTATCACTATCTGTGTCAGTGACATCAGGTTCCCTGCTGCACTGAACCAGCCCCACCTCAGCACCTGTGAGAAGAAAACAGGAAACACACTTTAAGACCTGTACATGATGTCAGACCACATGCACACATGCACGCATGCACACACACAAATACTCCTCACTAAAGCAGACACACACACACACACACACACACACACACACACACACACCAGCAATCTCAGAACATACTCAATAGCAGTTGATGGTGGGGTACAGTATCACACGCAAAACAGTCATATCACACATGTCAGCATGGAGGACATGTGTTGCTCAACAGCATGCAGTACAAGTGTAGACAATCCTTGCTACTAACATGCTACTAACAGTATACATAGCTTTGATGCATGTGCTTTCTTGTTCGGTGATTGGCCTCCTGGAACACAATGCATACATGGACACAGCATTGATGTGCAAGTATTCAAAACTCTGTAATGTACTGTGCACCATCACTCACAGGTCTACATACCATGGCTAGATGTGTATCTGTGTGTCACCTAGATATCCAATTCTGATTTGAGCCTCTGTGTCTTTAGCAAATAATTGTGGACACAGTTTTAGCTCATGCATGATGTGTATACATGCAAGATCAGTGGTGCATGTATAACTGATGGAATACCATTGGTCCACATACCCAATGTACAGTAGTTATGGTGAGTGTAGATCATATTGTGGACATGCCAGTGTCATCCATGACATGGCATGCTAAAACACAACTGCAAATTTAAACATCACACATACCCAATGTGTGTCATATGACCTAGCCACTCAATAGCATCACAAGACATATATGTGTCAGTTGTGCAAATGGTGATTGCTATGCATATTGTTTAGAGGTGCATATGTTTGCACCCACACACAACATTGAGGTGTATAGCAATTAAAGCTATGTGGAGTACTGTGGTTACAATAACTGGATGGGGTGTAGTACCATAAGCCATCATCATGAAGCATCATGTGGTCACTCAAGGCTACAAATGTGTCCCAAACCAGCACCTATCATGCTGTACTGTAACTGCACTACCATGGCTACATTCACCATTTCACAACCAGTTGTTACATGGGTTTGTAAAGAGGCCAATAAGGACCATTCCCTAACATGAATGTGTTGTGTGTTGCAGAGTGTTTCACTGCCTCATGATAGACCTCTACCCCACAGGTATATTATGTGTGCTGTGTGGATGACATTTGGGATACTGGAGTGTGACTTTACAGATGGTTTGTGAATCCTTCATGTGTAGCATGTTCTGTGTATGACATAGTTGTGTATGTTATGTGCATGTTGTGTATCAACTCTACCTATCCAATGGTCACTGCAGTGTAGCCACATTTGTTTGAGATGGTCTGTGTATTGCATGTGTTTGAGGCAGCTAATCACATTAGTGAGATGTGTGTGGTCTCACAGCAAACATGCACAGCATGCATTATAGGTAGGTGTGTTACATGTGTACATGGCCTACACCTTAACTATGACATGCACTTTTTATTTGCAATAATAAATGTAGAACACACTCACCAGCATCTGTCCACTGCCTTGCTGTCACACCAGAGGGACCTACATAGATATGAGACAGTTAGTCAGTGGCGACAACTGTGGCATTGCTACAGTGTGTTTGCAATCTTACAGTAGAACAACAGTTTACATTCACAGGCCTACAGATTATGTTCTAAATGATCAGTATTGCACAACAACAGGCTCCACATCTTCTAACTACACAGTACACATCTCACATATGCATGATCTACCAATAGAGGTAACAGTAATCTACAGATATGCCATGTTACCTGCATGCTCCATGTGTTCTTGCTGGGTGGCTCCAACCTCCATCATGGTAAATGTCTGCTGCTGTTGTTGTTGGGCAGGTGCCACCAGGCTCAGTAGCAGCTCCTTCACTCTGGTGAGGGGGGGATGGATGTTAACCCCACCACCTGTTGCAAGCTGTTGTCTCCATACATCAGAAGCACACTGATGGACATATCTAAGTAGATCACTGCAGTGGTGGCGTACCTGCTCATATACCCAGTTATGCAGGCCTACCTCGTTTACCCTCCAGACAACGTCTTGCCACATTGCAGTACGCTCCTGCTGGTCTTGGCTGGTTCTGGAGAACAGTAGACTGTAGTGCTCAATTATACAGCTGGTAAGAATCTCATCTTCAGCACTACTGTAGCTAGGATTTCTATGGTGTGCCATGATCCCTGGAAGACATAAAGAAAATATGTCTGAGCAAGTCATATGGCACATTTAACATTATACAGTACAGATATCACTGAACTGCCATATATAGCAACCTATTAGCTGACTGAGATTAAACACTTTCACTACCACTTATCAGTGCTCACCCCACAACTGTTTTAAAGTGTCTGGCACACTCTATATAATAAACCATGTTCTGCACAGCAACAAAATAAAATCACTATATAAGACTATACAAGAGTACTTGGCACACTGTATGCAACACAATGCACCACCTAGCCACAGCAGATATAGATCAAGCCAATGCTTAAAGAAATATGTCATCCATTGCAATGTTTGTAAGGTCCAGTTACAGTATTACCATTATACCACACAACTTGTTGATGGCAAACCCGTGGCCAAAATATGTGCACAATTGTGAATATAGGTGGCATACTGCTGTAGTAAACTATAAATGTTGCTAGATACGCAGTTATATGTTGCAACATACATATGACAGGGGACATGTTACAGGCATACCCACACACACATCAGACATAATTACAAGACACAAACGTATGGCAACCCAGATAAGCTTTATTTGTGTACCATACAGTACTGTGTGTCAGTACTTACAAAACCTTAAGCTTGAGGAATGTAATCTGTGATGACTACAGGGACCAAACAAAACAGTGGTTCCAAGCAATGTGGACATACACCATACTTTGTTGTTTAGGCCCAGAGCTTCAAGTAGTACTACAGTACATACAGGATTTGGATTAAACATCAGTACCAATCAATAAGCATACATGTAGTGCTTTAGCCTCCAATGACACACCCCAGTTAACACCAAGGGACTACATCAGACTGTATGCCATAGTGCTTTATCTGCCTAGCAACAGCATACACAGCTTTTGCTGGGATCAAAGCAAGGACCCATTATACCATGACAGAAACAGTTTCCCACTAAGCTATCCCACAAATACACATCTTTGACATATTCACCAACACATTGACCATCACACTCAGTCAACTTTACATAGAATCTATTACAACAAGTAGATGTGGGTGTGTATGAGTATATATGACTGTGTGTGTGTGTGTAATATATGTGTATATCTATATATATATATATATATATATATATATATATATATATATATATACATATACACATCCATTGGTGTACATATACATATACATATAGGCACATATACAGTCCAACTTTCATGGTAGGAATAGCAATTATACAAAGGATGTGAGGTATACAGTAATGTAATAATATTGCACAGTATTGTGAAAAATGCATTGAAAGTGTTCACAGCCCAGGTAGCTTTAGCAGGCCTCACTGGCTGCAACATTGCAAACCTAACAAAACACCCAAAGTGTTTAACCACCACATGTCATATACCAGCACTGTATGCTGTCTTGTTTGTTACACACTAAAACCCACATGCAAATATGCACATAACAACCTTCACCAACATATATATGTCCACCCTTCACAAACAGTTGCAATATGTCCCTTGCTCTATGCACATATACAGATGTTAATATATATGACACACATATATATCTCTCCATATGTGTGTGCTATACACACACAAGGTCCACACTGTTGTAAGTCCCTGGACCTCACAGCTGAACTGTTGGGCCTTGCTGCAACATAAACAGGTGTCACAAGTGAACACACAGTAATATTAGAGTGGGTATATATAGCTCCAAATGCTAGATTAGCATACTAGCCTGGTACAGAAGTTGCCAATGCTAAGCTACGCTTTAATATGACTATCATGCATGTGTTACTCTATCACTCCCATGTTTATATAAATGTTTGCGCTAATCCCCCAAACAGCCATTGGCCACACTACTGTACAGAACACAGATAACATGGATCAGATGTTTGACATTTAATGCTGAGCTACACATTTCATAGTTATGTCCCACTGCCCACAGGTACACACTGAATTGTCCATGGCAGTAGTTAAGCATGACATCTGTGCATAGATACGTACTGCTGCCACATATGAATGGTTCACATTATGTAGAGTACTCTTCAAAAACATCTACTACATGCCAGTAAATACATATCTGTTACATACCTTTCCTTTGTATGAGTTGGTATTATTTCTTTTTCTTTTTCCTTTTGCTTTTCGCTGTATCTCTCTCTCTCTCTGTCTCTCTCTCTGTCAGTCTCTGCAATAGAGTGATTGAGTTTGTTGGCAGCAATTACAGCCTGCTTTTATAGGTATTTGCACATGTGCATGTGATGGCCTCTGCACCAATTGGTGGCCACCATTTGCCAATTGCATGCAGCCTGCTGTGTGGTAATTGCAGTAATCACTGTCATAGCAACCCAATGCTATAAATTGCTAACTCAAGTAGGCATGGCCCTTTCAGCTTTACAAGATGGGGATTATGCTTGTTTGCTGTGGACATCATTGTTTAAGGCAGAAGGTTGCTATAGTTCTTATATCTGAAGCCAGAGGTGCAGCCAGTGATTTAAATGTTGTACTCAGACCTGAATGTTGCTGCTTCCAGTACACACTTGCCAGTGTAGAATTGTACTCACCCCTCAAAATGCTAACCCAAGATACATGGGAGTATGTACTTTCTTTTCTAATTGTACAATTAACTGCCATACAAAACTAGTTATTGAGATGTATTCCTTTGGCACATGAATTGTTTGTGAACTGCTATACTGTGAATATTAATTTACTCACTTCTGAACAGTTTGTGCTTTTTTAGTGTTGACATTAGCCCAGGCTGCTCAAAAAAACTGGACAAATGTCAGTACTGAGTATGCCTACCTACATCCTTGGTAGACCCTGAACACACAGGTATATTCTACATTTGGGTAGGGGTGCAGAAGTACAAAGAGCATTATTTATTATTGTGTGAATTTTATCTTGCTGGACTTAAAGGGTTGCTGTGTACCTGTTAGTTTATCAAGGCAAGTAGTCTGCCTGCGTAGCTCCCAACTGTGGACCTATCCACATGGTAGCCAGAGGTTAGCCTGTTATTCTTTGTCTGTGCACCACACTAGTCTTTTCAGCAGTGGAACAAAAGAATAATACCAAATTAACAATACACATATTGCAAATACAATTACTTGAAAATATCTCAAAATAAAATATAAATGTGAATACATAATTTAAATAGGGATGTTTCATAATTGATCATTCACCCCAGGGGAAAAGAGAGCCCCTAATTTAATGATCCACATTTTTCTTTATTGGTCAAAATTTCATGTAATACATGGGATTGCTTGTTTTGAATCCTAATATGGTCAATGACCATAAAACTAATGGTTAATGAAGGATGGCACTTATTCTGCAGGTAGAATAGAGGTGATATGCAAGTTAATGGAAATAGTACTAACGAATAACATCTTCATTTTCAATGGTCAAATTTACATACAAAAGGAAGGCGTAGCTATGGGCACCTCATGTGCCAATAGCTACGCCAACCTAATGATGGCTGATTGGGAGGATGTATCCCTATTTCAGCTTGATATATTTAGGAAATATGCTCTGTGCTATACCAGATTTGTTGATGACCTCTTTTTGATTTGGGGTGGTACAGAGGAGGAACTAAGTGGCTTGGAATTTGAAATGAACATGGCAACTGACTTTTTAAAATTTTCTATGACTAAAACGAGAGAAGTCATACCATACTTAGATGTGTACATAGTGAAGCTACCTGATGGTAGCCTGAACACAGGGGGTATTTAGGAAAAAATGTTACAGAAACACATTACTCCACCGTAGCAGCATGCATCCAGGCCACATATTCAATAATATTATGAGGAGCCAAGTGATGAGAGCCTCTAGATTGAATTCTGATTATCCAGGATTACTGAGTGAGTTAGATGACTTACGGACTAAATTTTTAGACCGCTCATACACAGAAGAAGAAATTGAAGAAAATTTTAGTGGGATAGATACCCTAAGGGAAGGTAGAGCACATCCGTACTTTGCTATGCCACACGTTGACACATTGAGTTCAGGATATTTACCTGATAACAGTAATAAATACTTTCGAATCCCTATCCATTTCACCCAAGATGTAAATAGTATTAAGTACATTTATAAGAAACATTGGGATATCTTATTGACAGATGCAGCCATTTCTAAGGTGATAGGTGATACCCCCAAATTTACATATAAAAATAAAATGAACCTTCATAAGATGTTATGTGGTCCAAATAGGATAGATAGAGTAGCACCTGTTAGTGACAATGTCAACATAACTAAGAAATGTCATAAATGCAATCAATGCAAATATATAAAAGAGTCTAATGTTTTTACGCATCCAAGTACCAAACAAGAATATACATTTATGTCACTAGCCACATGTGATTCTGTACATGTTATATATTTGGCTACATCATGACACTGTCCTGCGTTCTACGTCGGAAAGACAGATAGAAAACTAAAAGAGAGAATCAGGGAGCATGTATACAAAATTAAGGTGCAATGTTCATCCAATGCACTGGCCAAACATATCTCGAACACCTCGAATGAACACAGTTTTGTTTTTCAAGTAATAGATCTGAATAGACCTAGTAATAGAAGAGGGGATGTATGTAATAAAACAGAACAGACAGAGGTGAAATGGATTGTTAGACTGAGGGCTGATAGGAGCCCCGCCTGAATGATAGGGTATCAATCAAGCCCATACTCAAAGGCAAACCTATTAGTTGAATCCAGATCTTCAGTTTATATTTAGACCCTTTGACTACACGGTTTCTGCAGCACCCATTACATTCCTAGTAGCTTTGCCTACATTGTCTTTCCACTTACCCTATACCTCTTTCATATGATCATCTGTTTACTCATTTAGTCCCACCTCCTGACCTCCTATATTATGTTCCCAGCCCAATTTACACTCACACCCACTCCCTGCCCCTTACCTCCCCCCCCCCTCTCCATATTTATATGCAATAGTTTCTGGATGCTGTAAGGTGAATAAGGACATCTGTTTTATGTATTTAGTTGTGTATACAACGTTGGATTTAGTGCTTTGCATTTTTGACAACTAGTGAACCAGGACTTTTTAATGCAGCTACTGAGAGCAAGATTTAAACTACAAATGTAGATCTTATGTATGTTTTGTTTGATAATAGGTAAAGAGCTTTATTAGTTGATGCAATACCTCCCCCCCCAACCCCCCCCCTCCATATTTATAACAGTCATGTATTTGCAATAGTTTCTGGATGCTGTAAGGTGAATAAGGACATCTGTTTTATGTATTTAGTTGTGTATACAACGTTGGATTTAGTGCTTTGCATTTTTGACAACTAGTGAACCAGGACTTTTTAATGCAGCTACTGAGAGCAAGATTTAAACTACAAATGTAGATCTTATGTATATTTTGTTTGATAATAGGTAAAGAGCTGTATTAGTTGATGCATGTAGAAATAGCGTTTGCATTTTGTCATACCTAACTAAAATATTAGGTACTTCAATTTTACAGCGCCGGAATGGTGCAGACAATGTCTTGCATTTTAACTTATTTTAATGTACTTTGATGCTAACAGTTTTAGAACTGCACTAGTTGATGTATGTGCAAATAGCATCTGTAATTTGCCATACCCAGTAAGAATGTTAGGTGATTCATTTTTTGTAGTGCCCAAAAGTTTTAAGAACATGTTTTGTATCTTTAATATATTGTAGTTTGAACAGGATGTGACATCATTTTGTCTATGTCACATCCTTTATAAATGTTTGTGAATGTTTTTTAAAAAATTTGTATAACGGCCTGAAGAAGACCTTGTCGAAAGCGCTTGCCGGATGTTTTAATAAACCAATTCTTTTACTTTCACCTCGCTGAACGCTTGGATTATTGACTTTGTGTGATTCTCAAGTTATTGTTCGGTGGAGTTGACTGGTGTTGTTGGAAGTTCCTAACAGTGCTGAATAGCATTTAGTGACTTTTGTAGCTGATTCTTTGAACTCAAACAGCGTATGATGTTGTGCCTAGCAGGCAGCCACGTTGAATATTAACGGACTTTGTGTATCCAGATCTCTGCATCTCCGTGCAACAGCTTTGACTTGAACAATTGGACTTGGCATTATTTTGTGTGTGCTTGTTGTGAGTGTTTACTTGTCTCTGCATAAAACTAAAAATACCCATCGAATGTTTAGAAATATGTTTGTACAAAGAGCTAGAACCCTTTTTTGTTCTTGATATCACTCAGGTGTTCCCTGATCCTTACCTTAATAGGGGGGAGGAAGCACCACAAATGCCAAGGGTCTTGGGGAAATTCTTCAAAGGATGACCAAAATTTAGATTCTAGAGTTAATAATGTGCACAATATTTCTTCTGTCGAATTAGATGAACAGCAAGTGGATGTGTTAAATAAAGGATTAAGCCTTGTGCATGTTTTTTTTTTTGTCCAGGAACATTATTTTGCACAGGATGTGGTGAATTTTTGTCGTAGTTAGAATTTAAAATCTTTTTTTCATGGTTCTGAGGGGAATTTTGTATTATTCTTTTGTACACTAGAGGGCGCTCCAAACCTACAAGATAAAAATGAGAGCATGTTATGCACTAATATTTCTTGCATCAAGCTTGATTGCTGAAGAAGGCTTTGGCCGAAACCGGTACAACCATGTGGGTGTACTGTGAAACTTCTTGTCTTTTTGCTATGTAATAAATTGCCAATATGCCACAGGAGTCAGGTGCTGGCTTTATTCTTTTGGCTTGGACACAGTTTTGAAAAAACTCAGCTGAAGGCACACCTACTTAGCAATGGGTAGACTTCCATTGATATGCACGTGTGTGTTGAAAGTGCATGGTTATAAAATGCTGTCATAGCTTAGTGGTTCAGTGCTGTGATTATGGTGCACAGTATCTCGGGTCGAGCCCTGTCATTGCTTTTTATTTTATACTGGCCAGACCGGCTAGGAGGTGTGGCTGTGTTTAGCCGACATTGCTCAACTTTGCCCGACTTTGATACGTTACTTATGCATCTATCAGTATGCATAACCATTTCACCTTCTTATATATATATATATATATATATATATATATATATATATATATATATATATATATAATTTGTTCACTACTACATTGGCCATTTCAATGCTTTTTACAAAGATTTAAATGATAAATGTCAGGAATTATTTTTATATACAGATTTCCAACAGAAAATAGAAGGGGGAGTGATGAGATTCGAACCGGGAATGCCTCCTCTTTGTGCGAAGGCTCTACCACTACGCTATCGCTATTTG
>NC_056733.1:147861662-147901662 GCF_019279795.1 Protopterus annectens | reverse complement strand
TGACAATGTGATGTTCAACAATGTGTTGGTTCAGATTTTGTGGGCATGGTAGTTGGGTTTCAAATTTCCGGTGGAAAGGCAATGCAGATGTAATGCTCAGTGGTTGGTGCTGCTCCTTTGAGAGTTTGGTCCTGTTCTTTATTGGATTTGGCAACAGCAGGTGGGCAATCAGAAGGCTGTACATGATCTGGACCTCATTTTTAAGGCTAGGTGAAGGGTTTGACAGAGCATGGCAAGGTATGTGTGTGTATCGGAGATGTGTGAGGAACAGGATTCCATTAATGCAAGAATGGGAAGATTTAAGCAAGGCATTGCATGTTTTTTTTTTTTTTGTGGGGGGGGGGTGCTAGTGGATGTAAGCCATGTAGGATGATTGGGAGGAAATGCGGTAAGGATTGGGAGGGACTTAATGTGTCTTATGCAAGTGTAACTGGGTAAGGAATCACATTTTGGCATGAACTTGCTACCTGCCCTCCTCCCTATTTTTGTGGAACAGTGAGGGATTGTGGTTATTTTATAAATTTGGGTAGGGCAGAGAAGAGGGGCAGGCATGCCCTCTTCTGTTCCCCCTCTGGTGTTGGATGTTCATTTCAATGAGTTGGGAAAGGAAAGTGAGTGGTTGGATGCTGCTTGATAAGTAAAATAAGCGAGCCAGGGTAAGGGCACTGCTTATTTGGTTGGATGTTTAATTCAATAAGTGGTAAATGAAGTGAGTGATGGGATGCTGCTTCACAAGTTAAAATAAGCGAGCCGGGGTAAGGACACTGCTTATTGGGTCAGGGTGAGTGAGGTCACACTGCCCTAGTTAAGTTATATGGATGTTAATGCTGTGATTAATATCAGCTATATGGATGTTTATGTTGCGATTCTTTATTAATATTGGTTAATAAAGTTATATTTATGAAATTTTAATAAAGGTCGTCAAACTCCATTCGGTGTGATGTGTGTTTATTGAAGGGGACTAGGACAATTAACTATTTTAAGTGCTATGTTTTGAAAAAAGCCTCGTGCACATTATTTATAAATTCCCATGCTAGTATTTTATGATTTTATCCTAATTGTACCTCTAAGGTATAACAATGCAATAAAAATTTGCACAAAGTGCTTTGTCTACTAGCATTTTATCTTAATGTTTTAAATTTAGTTTTAGGAAAGATATTATAGTATGGACCAGTATTTGGTTTAAATCAGAAATTCTATGTGTTAATTCTAAAAATTATTTTAGATGGTATAACTTCTAGTCTTGTCTCACTCCTTCAGATGCATTTATTTAACTAATTCAAGTAATCTCACTTTCATTGTACCCAGAAACCATGCATCTCCATATCTTTGATCATAAAAAGCATTTTTTTTTCTAAACAGTTTTGTTTTTGGTTTTGCACATCTTAGTAAAATGTTCTTTCCTAGATCGGCATCTGCAAGGTTTAATATATACAGGACTATGCTTGCATTCAGAAAAAATGCATTTAACATCAACTAAAACTGCAGAATCTTCATTTTTAATTCCCATGTGACGTTCTTAATTTCCATTACTATTGCAACAGATCCCAACTATATTTTTCATTCTTGCCCATGTTTGTGTCTTGCATTTTATTTTGCATGCAACAGTTTCCCCATTTAATTCTTTTAACTTTGTATTACTAATTTCACTTGCTTTGCTCACATCAATACTTTGATAAGTATTTGTTTATCTTAATAGCTTGCCCCTTGTTTCAGCATTTCTTATTTCACAAATCACTGTTTCCTCTTAGATACTCATGTAACTCACTCATGTCAAAATCTTGTCTGTATTCAGCAGCTCAGTAGCAGAATAATTTATAGTCTCTGTAGGGCCTTGCAATCTTATAAAGGACAGATGGTGACTAGGTGGCATTTGTTTTAGGTATGTAATAACTAAATTTCTCTCTGATTGCTGCCATTTTTGTTTCTTCTTCTTCAAATAGAGCCCATAACATGAAAAAAATGGCTCAGTGGGTGGCAGCATAGCATGCTCACCTGTGATGCTGGAAGATCAGAAGGCCGTCGGTTCTAGACCAAAGCCATGTACTTGGCTTAATTTTCCAGTACTGACACAGCACTGCTGCATAAATGGGCACTCTACTTTGAAGTGTGCCTTCCTTAGGATGAGATGGTAATCTGAGGTCCCATTTGCCTGAGTCAGTGGCAGTTTAGGTGGCTATATAAAGATCACAAGAGTGGAGAAAGTTTCCTGGTATCCAGCCCAAATTTCCCAAAGTAAGATTGAATAGCATATCCTGTATACCTTAAACAGAGGTCACTGGCTGTGTGAGTATAACCTGGACAACAGACTATAAATAAATACATTACCTTTAAGGTGTCCTTTTCAACAACATGAAGGTATATAGCACATTATTTCCTATCAAACATGTCAGGGGAATTTTTCTTTTCCAGGTATTATATAATCTTGGCCTCAGTATCTATCTATCTATGTATATGTGTATGTATATGTATATGTATATCTATATGTATATGTTTATATATCAGGGGTGCAGGGATGCTTTCTATCCTGCAATTAAAAATGTTTTGCTCATAGTGATTACTCAATGAGTATGTATGCATGTACGTATGTATATGGTTTCAGATCAGACTAGAGTACATTAGGTTTGCCACTTTCTGAGATTTCCAAAATGTGTAATTTTCAGGATAAATGATGCTCACAAACTGTATAAAAACTAGAATTTACTTTGCTACAAAATTAAAAGCTCAGTTTAATAGAATTTTAGTTATGTCATTTGTTTCATATTATAATAAGGTATTTCAAATGCAAAATAATATGCAACTATTAGAGGAAACTTGGGAAATATTTTTGTTCTGAAATCTTAGGACAGTTGCAATTTTTCATACTTTATTTATTTATTTTTTTTTTTGCAGGACACCACTGCCCAAACAGTGACCATCCTCTTAGTAACAACCTGCATATCATTGCTGGAGCCTTCCTGTGTCCTGACAGAGTGCTCTTCAAACTATCTGGAGAAATACAGAGCTGAGTATATTTTTCCGGCACTTCAGAGTTGTGTACTTGTAATTGTTTTTTGATTAATTTTATATCATTGCTGGCTGACTTCAGAGTTGTGCACTGTTATTTTTGCTTCACTGCATAGTTTTTCAGATCTCTGTTGAAGGTGTTTTTCCCCCCTCCCCCTATTTCTCTTTGTCTTAAGTTAGTATAACTGGTTTTACATCCTGTGTGTTATCTGAATATCTCAAGGATTACTTGCATAAAATTAGAGCATCTTAGTAACAACCTTCATTGCTGGCTGACTTCAGAGTTGTGCACTGTTATTTTTGCTTCACTGTATAGTTTTTCAGATCACTGCTGAAGGTGTTGTTTTTTTCCATACCCACTCCCCCTATTGTTGTTGTTTATATTTGGAGGCTTTTGCAGTTGCCCGCCCCCACTGTAGATTTGATCTTAGACACTCCCCTCAGTCCCATCTCTTTACCTCATTCTACCTAATAGACTCCTTCTGCACTTGTTTTTAGTCATTATTAATTTAATTGCATTTTTAAACTGTTTGGTCTAACATTGCTACATATTCACTTTTGTTTTAACTACTTTTCTGTATATATATATATATATATATATATATATATATATATATATATATATATATATATATATATATAAATACCTTTCCTGTAACTAGTGTAGTCCAGATTCAGATTTGCTGTATCCAGGACTGTATGTAAGCTTCTGAGCCCCCCAAGCTTTCTGTGTTGGAGGGAAGCCTTCTAGCTTATCAGTGGGAGTGGTAAGCACTAGGCAACCTATCTACCACATAAGAAGTGGTTCTGTCCCAGAAATTGTAGTTATTTGTCCTTTGGGCAGTTTTTCCATCTCTCAACTTTCTGATTTAAAAGCCCGCATTTGCACTTGTTTTCCCCCTTTCCTGTAACTAGTTTAGTCCAGATACAGATTCTTAGTTTTAGTACTTGAATTTGCTTATTCGTGATCAGCACTTGTTCAGAACTTGTAAGCACTAAATAACCTACAAATTACTAGAGCACTCATCCCTCCTCGTTACCTAGAGGAAAACAGTTTTGGTACTTACTTTCCTTACTTGCTTAAAGAAAAACAGCTCTTGTACTCACTTTTCTCACTTATCTAGAGGAAAATGGGTTTTTATTCAGGCATGTCCAAGGGTCAGCTCCAACTGTGTTCTCAACTGTCTATCTGATGAATCTGGGCATCTTGGGGTAATGTAGAAATTTCCTCATGTACACAGACATCCCCCTCCTCCTACCACCCAACACTACAACCTGTGAGAGATGCACTTATCTAGCCAAACTGGAGGTAAAGCTCTCTCTAATCAAGACTGAACTTGACAGTCAAGAGGAGAAGGTAAACACTTGCACCATACCACACTCATCACATAGTCTCACTAAATCTACACTACCAAAATCCACACATAGAAACACAAAAACATTTGTGGAGGCTCTCAATAATAATCTGCTCAAGCAACAGAGACCTCCAAAGCAGAAATGCAAGCAACCCCCCCCCCCCAACACAACCCAAATGACACATAGCCTGCAGACTCAGTGTGCCACTCAACCACAGCCAATAAGGCAAAACAACATACCCAACACACTAGTCATAGGTGACTCTATAGTCAGGCACACTGATGTCCCACTCACCAGGCTAAACAAGGAGAAGGTTACTGTCAGCTGCCTGTCGGGTGCCTGGATCTGACACATAACCCACGCACTCAGGTCACTCCACAACAAGTAAAAATATAACTCTGGCATTGTCCATGTTGGTGTGAATGACCTGAGACTACCTTCCTGGACTACATAAAAAGAGACATGGAAAAGCTCTCCAATCTTGTAGCCCAGGTAGGTATGACCCTAGCCCTGAGTAGCATTCTGTCATCACCCAGAATGATGCCACAGTACAAGGACAAAATGGTTGACTTCAACAATTGGCTAAGCTTCTGATGCCATTGTAAAGGGATTCAGTATCTGTCTGCCTGGGATGACATGGTCGACAGACCACGATGCTTTCCCAATGATGGTCTGCACCTGTCACCCCTGGGATTCAGGATACTGGCTATGATTCTTGCTGCCCCTATAGTGCCTTTTTTAGGCAAGGTTCATATGACAAATTCACCACCATAACAGGAACAGGCAAGCAAAAACTGAGGGTGATGCTACTCAATGCTAGAAGTCTAAATCTCAAAATGCACTCACTCGAGGCACTCTTTAAAATGTAGAACATTGATATCTGTGCAGTGACTGAGACCTGGTTTAAGGCTCCAGAGAGCACCCCTGCACTACCAGGCTATAACTCATACCACACTTTTCGGCCATGTAACCTGGACCAGAACACCAAAGGCGAAGGTGTGTCCATATTCATTAAGGATATCCACACCTCCAGGCTAGTTGCTCAGCATAATACAGCCAAGGTTATCCAAGTGTAACTAACCCTGGGCAAAACTGCAATCCAAATTGCAGCTTGCTACAGATCACCCACCATGCCCCAGGAATACCCACTCCTCTTTTCTTGATGTACTGAAAAATATTAGGGTTCAACCAAACACCCTGTGATTTCAACTAGCCCACCATTAACTGGGAAAACTACTCATGTACCAAATCCTTCGTTAAATGCTTTCTGGAATTCATAAACTCCAATGCCCTGGATCAACTTATCCACATCCCCACCAGGGGCAACAATATCCTAGATCTAGTCATTACCAACATGAGTGACCAGTGTTCCACACCTGAAGTTAATGCCTCATTGGTCCAATCCGACTATAAACTAATTACACTAGATATCCACATCTTGCCCCCACCCCCCGTTAAGGAAACCATGGTAAAAAAGTTATCCAAAGCCAAATTCATGCTTCTTAAGACAGAAGTGGTGAACCTCATGACACCCATGCAGATGGACAATACTGTTACGACTACTGAATCCTACACAATTGCACTTTTTAAGCACTTACATGAGTGCATGGATCGTGCTATCCCAAACAGAACCAAGATGCTATCCTCCAAAAAAAGTAAGCCAATCTGGTGGTCCCCTGCCATAAACAAACTGGTAGAACAGAAGGAAGAAACTGTTGCAAAAGAGAGTAAAATCCCATGAATGGAGGAGCTCCCTGGTCAGCCTCAGTAAGAAGCTGCAATCCCTGATACAATCCTCCAAAGCTAGTTATGAAAACAAAATCACCATTGATTCTAAAGACAACCACAAAGCATTCTATAGCTATGTCAAGAATCTCAATGGCAGCAGTCAGATATGCTCTGAGATACAGCACAATGGCACTAAATATACAGACCCAAGTGATATTGCCAACATCCTGGCAGACAGGTTCAGTGTTAACTTTACCCCCCTCTCACCTCCTAAAGAGCCCATCTCTATACCGGAAGAATGCAAAGTTCCTGTAATCACGGCTGCACAGGTAAAAACCACACTCTCCAAAGCCAAGAACACAGCATCCATGGGACCAGACAACATCCCAGGCTGCATTCTACATGAACTACAGAATGAACAGGCACCCCACTTAAGTACCATGTTCACTCATAGCTTCACCTCAGGCTTTGTGCCTGCTGAATGGCGCACAGCGATGGTTATTCCACTCCACAAGGGGGAACCACCACGGACTCCAGGAACTACCGCCCCATTAGCCTGATGAGCCTGGTCTGCAAGGCCATGGAACGTATCATCATGGAACTTATAAACAAACACAGTGGTAATCTCCAAACTCTGGACACCACCCAGTTCGGGTTTGTAAAAGGCAGATTATGTTTACTAAACCTGATAGACTTCTTTGAAGCAATCACCAAAGCCGTAGACAAGGGTAAGGTGGTTCACACAGCCTATCTAGATCTTGCCAAGGCTTCCGACACCATCCCACACTCTGAAATTATAGATAAACTCACTAAACTAGGTATAAATACCTATGTCACAAGATGGGTTGCCAACTGGCTCACTGACAGAACCCACACTGTGAAAGTAGCAGACTTCAAATCCGACTTCAGACCAGTGACAAGTGGAGTACCACAGGGTTCAGTCCTGGGTCCTCTCCTGTTTGGTATCTAATTCTCTGAAGTACAGGCTAACACAGAAGGTC
The DNA here is from genome assembly GCF_019279795.1 of Protopterus annectens. Lineage (NCBI taxonomy): Eukaryota > Metazoa > Chordata > Ceratodontiformes > Protopteridae > Protopterus > Protopterus annectens. The sequence goes on along the minus strand of NC_056733.1, from coordinate 147,894,571 downwards.
TTTGGCTAATGCAAACTAGGAGCCATAATTGAAACTCCTAACCATGTGGACATCCTACAAAAGGTCCTCACTGAGACAGATGCCTAGTGTCAAAGCCATGGCTTCAAGCTCAATGCCAAAAAGTGCATTGTCATCCCCTTTGGTAAAAACTCTGTACCCATGAACTACAACATAGGCGGTAGTATACTTAACACTGAAAGTGTGATAAGAGACCTTGGAACACAGGTGGACAGTAGTCTCTCCTTAGATAATCACATCTCCACAGTAGTCAGGAAACCCTTCTACATGGCACACCTCATCACAAAAGGTTTCTCATCCAGAAAAAAAGATATCATTGTTCCCCTCTACTCATCACTCATTAGACCCATTATAGAGTACAATGCCCCTTTTGGTAAGTACCTCACAAGACATCTACAACAACTGGAAAGGCCACAAAAATACCTCACAAAGAGGATTACTGGCCTCAAACAGATGCCCTACGCAGACCGTCTCAAAAAACTCCAGCTTTACTACGTCGCATATCGTCTACTCAGAGGTGATCTCTGCCTAACATACAAAGCTATGTCAAACCCAGAGCTGTTGGACATGCTCCACTTAAAGAAATCCTAATCCCTCCAAGCTACATGCTCTAGGGACCTAAACCTTGTCACCACAATAAACAGAACATGCCGGAGGGATAGATTCCTGTCCCAGAGACTTTCCATACTCTGGAATAAACTACCTATCTATATCAAACAAAGCTCCTCATTAGCACTCTTCAAGAAAAATGTTGATGATTAGATGGGAAATAGGAAATTCACCCCGGGGATCACCTCTGTAGCTCTGCTCGACAGTGGCACAGGAAAATAATTTTCTTCGGTGGCAAAAGCCAGGGTACCTTTTTGGCTGGGCTTGTGTAGGCCCCAGGGCCGATAGCCTAGTACCTGCCTATGAACCAGCATGAAGAGGAACATGTGGCAACCCCAGAGTACACAAACTGCTTTATTCTGACTAGTCAACTTAATTACTCCAAAAAGGAATAATAAACTTATTACACTGCACATCCTCATAGAATGTTCTATACTTTTGACTTTGTATACCACTATACTTCTACAAACAGTAGCACTCAGATGGTCTGGAATCATTCCACAGCTCCTTGACAAACTGGACACAAGTAACCACTTAGTGGTGTTTGTATGTATCATTTTAAACTTTATACCTTGACTGACTTCAGGAATGTCACTTGTGTGCACAGCCTTTCCATATGTTTGCAAATAATATACAGTAGTAAACCAGTGGTACTCAAATATTCTGATACACAGGTGGCTTCACACTTACTTACATGAATCATTGTATGACCTACACAATTTAATCAGTTCCATGAATGTCTAGCTTCTGCAAAGCATGTTACTATAACTGAGAATTAAATCCATATTTCTCATTGTTAAAGCCAAATCTGTCAAGTACGATACTGCCTTCATACCTCCCAACTGTCCAGATTTTCACAGAATGTCCAGTTTTGCCTCTTTATTTTGCTATGTTCCACATAAAATGTGTGAATTTCTGGCAAATTATGGACTGAAGCCACCAAATAATGACATATATTTGAGTTTCAGACTTCAAATCCTTCAGAAAATGTATGTTAACACAAACCCTGTTACTATAGTAACTTTTTAAGTTTCGAAGTAAGATACCTTTTTGTTTAACTTTTTAAGTTTATAAGAACAATATTTAAAATCTGTCCCTATTTTTGGGCCTTTGTCCCCCCATTTTGTCAAGCTTTGCCCAGATTTCTTGCACTAACAGGTTGAGAGGTTTGACTGCCATTGTTGACTGTTTTGGAAAAAACAAGCATTTTAATCACTGGAAATACTTTTAGCAAATGTTGACAACAGACTAAACATCGAAAATATGTCAGTCCAACAATAAAAGACATCAACAAACAGCTTTGAACTCCCTATAGAAAATCAAATAACTGAAACATTTCTATTTCCCAAACTATACTGTGAACTCTAGTTTAACTGCACAAGCTATAAGTGGAAGTCAACAGACTAGCGTAGCCTTCTCTGGCCTTCCACAAAGCTTGTTTTATTCTACTGCTGTTCTATCACTCAGCTTACCCACTTTAAATACTAATATCACATCCTCAAAGGTCATACCCTTCTGTGAATTAATTCATAAAAATCTATGCCCAGACATAGAACATCTAAGCTCCTGGCACATATCTAACAACGGGGATTGTGATGTAACAATGAAAATTTGCTCACAGTATGCAAAACTATAGTCAAAATTTGAGATGAAGCACAATCTAGATTTCTTCTACCATTTTAAATAATTTCCTTGCTAACCTTTTCCCCTTGACTCGACTCCCCAATCCAGCTAAACAGAATATACAGAATGATTTAAAATCCTATGCCCTACATCTGGCACCGTTTGTATTATGAAAGCTTATAACAACATTTGCACAACCTCAAATCCTCACTCACACAACCAGAAACCCTGCTGGTAACAAGAAAGTGAATCAAACTCCTCAAAAGAATTGATTTCTGGAAAGGACAGTCCCCCCTGTTTTACAACATGGGGCAAGTGCCGTACACCTATAAACATATATATTCCAGTTCTATGGTTACACAGCACTAGGAATGGAGAAAGCTCACAAAATAGAGATCACCAATCTAAGGCAAAACCTTTATTCACTCTTTCACATCTCAGCAATTTATTGTAGTAATGTGGGGCAGTAAGCATATCTAAAACACCTGTGCCGTCACCTATGTTCTGCCTGTACAGCCAGTATAGTTTATATCTTTCATTACTATTGCCATCATCCTTACATATATACGTACTAGGCAGTCTCTTACCTCACTCTGTATACTACGTTATTGAATGCATTCATGTTGTTTTTTTTTTTTTCCCCTGGTGCGTACAGATGTCAGTGTGCTATTTTTAAGAATATTATTTTAATGTGTAAAATATTCCATAGTGTTACACCACCACCTCTGTTAAGCCATTGTACCTAATAAGCCTGCTGCTTGCATTGCTACAAAGTTTATAACATTGCTTCTCTACCAAGGTTCCATTTGAAAACAGACCGTGCCTAGCAGGCTTAACTCTGTTAGAAAAATATAAATGACTAAAATGATTAAACATCATTTGTTTTTATCTTGCTCTCCCATAAACATGCAGGTTTCTGTTCCTGTAGCAGTTAATTGTAATTTAACATTTTATTTGGTGCACATTTTGATTACTTCCACTTTTCTGGCTTTCAGTAAATAACTAGAAAAATAAACAACACCTGCAAGAAACTAAAGCAATCCAAACTGAAGATTGCAGTTGGGAGCTAAGTACTACCTTATATGAATGGCACTTCTCAACATATTAGAAATACAAGGGTGGGGTACCGATATTATGCAGGTAAATATCCAAAATATGAAACACTATGATAATCTGACCGTCAGTCATTTCCAGCTGTTTAAATAGATATTTTCAACCAGTACACCACAACTACCAGTTCTCCTGAGCATGTCACTAAAAGTGAAATTTCTCCTTAACCTCATTCTACAACAATGATGGAGATAATCATAATGATTTCAAAGTACAGTATCCTGCACTGGCCTGTGGGGAGGGGAAGGTCGCCTTACAAAAAAAGTAAAACTCATTAAATCCAATTATGTTGATGTGGTTTCTGATAAAGATTACTTTCCATGAATTTGCTTTCACTCAGCAGACTTGGATCCCAATAGCACAGAAAGTATGTGGAACATGATTGGAAAGCCTGCATAATTTAGATTGCTATGACTATATTTAATAAACAAAAGTTGTCCATTTTGTCTCGTAGTACATGAAAAGTATGACACATTAACATGATAATGAGTTGTCACATATTGAAATGCACACATAATATAGATGGATGGATAGATAGACAGACAGACAGACTTACATATAAACAGAGAGGGTTATAGTATCTGGTATGAAATGTCTAGGAAAATCAAGCAATTTAATTGATTAACTGGCGTATGTAAAATACATTCAGTGCACATCTAAAAGAGATAACCTCAAACCTGACTCCATTAAAGGGAAATCCGTGGGCACAACCAATATGGATGTGCTCAGTATTTTGCAAAAATGTCGCCAGGTTTGTAAGCACAATGTGCAGTCCCATATAATGGGATCAGACATCCCAGCCTTCTTATTGTGATATACAGTTCTCCTGTGACCAGTCTAATATATACACTCCTGGTAGTAAAGGCAGGAGGTTACATGCTAAACTGGGATGCTGTATATGCATGGATGCTGCAGCCTAGCATGTAACATTCTGCTTGCTACTTGAGTTATAATTTGCACACTGTGGTCTGCTCTGGTCAGTGGTCACCGCCAGCTGTAATTCATAGACATTTTCAGCTCACTGGACATGACTGCAGAGTAAAGATCATTTACAACATTGAAAGTAGGGGACCACTGGTGCAGCCTCTCCGGTTAATAAAAGATTCATCTCATCACTTGTGTAACAGGGCTACCATGAGTGGCTGCTGCACAGCATTTGTGTACATGACGCTGCAGTGCAATAAACTGTTATGTTAAATCATGTAATTGACACTGCTCAGAAGTGCATACACAGAGAACATGCTGCTGCTGTAAGCAGTGTTTTGCAGGTCACAACACAGTAGTCCATTACACATCAGTGAAACTATGTTGCCTTAGGAAATGAAAGCCTTCAGCTACATAGCCATACACGTGTGGGCCTACTACATGATATGATCCACAACTCATGCCACTCTGAACTGCAGACACTGGTTAGGAAACTCATGTACATACATCTTCCATATCTGGTCACCCCAGGTACTCAGCTCTGTAAGTCAGTACTCCACAGTGCAGTGGGCATGCATGAATTATGCACAGCTCTAGTATATAGATTTTACTGTAAATCAGCCTTACATGACTGCAGAAGTTATCTATGAATACTGTCCATGGCTTCTACCTTTACAATAAATAACCACCAGCAGATGGTCCGAAAATGAAAAGTTACATAAAACAAAATAACCAACATGAACAACTTGAACATAATCCCTAAATAATCCCTAACAATGTTACTTGGCTATACAATATGCCTCAAGATGTTAAGCAAAATATCAAAGAAGCAATGATTAATAATATCTATAACATTAACAAACAGCTTAAGAATTAATGTCACAGTCTAAACTCTACATGGACTCGGATAAGGACAGCCCAACTTGAAATATCACTGATGGTTTGAACAAAACTTGTTTCACATACAAAAGCTTGCAGACCATATGCTGCTGTTTATGATATCTGATCTCACGATCTGAAACCATTGAAAGTTCCTGCACATGTCCAATCAATCCCTCACTTTAAGCAATAACAATAACACAGCTAGCTTTTTAATACCCAAAAAACACAAAAACTGATAATCCTTTTAGACTTAAAACCTGAAAAAAAAAAAAGAAAACAACTAGAAGCAAAAAAAAAAAAAAACTAATGCTCTAGAAACTGTAGTCTATTCACCAGAATAAACATGTCTGAACTTAATGTACTATGGCAGTCTAAATCCCAGGTACTATAACTGTTAAATAGTAAATTCACAAGTTATTAATTAATATTTCTATCTCCATACCAGAGTTTCAATCTGTACTCTGTAAGCCTGCTCACTCTTCTTTTCGAAAATGTACTGTTTCAGAATCATTTGTGAAATGCTGTTTTTCACACAGAAGTGTACAATGACAGATTCATGAGAAACTGCTATGGAAATGTTAAGAAATAATGACATTATGGGTAGTTAGTTGTTCAGTTCTGTAATATTTTTCTAAAAAAATGCAAAAATGTTTAACATCTTTTCACTAGTAAATTGAACAAGCAACAACAGCTTTCTTAAGTTTTAACACACATTTTTCATTATTTCTTTTATAAGTCCCTATCTCATAAATGATGCACTGATGATTTTGGCAGGATTTTGAAAATTATGTTTCAGACATTTTATGAATACATTTTCAGGCAGACTTGCATAGATAGCAAAGGAGATATGGGACAGCCATACATGACATAGTGGAGTTCTGGTCTGAAAATGACTAATGGAGAAACAATGGGTGCTTGTTGAGCATGTCAGTGTGCTACAAAATATCTGAAAGTTTAAGAGCAACTTTCTTCAGTCAGAAATTAAAGTGGGTTTGTTAAAATTGTGAGAAAACATAACTCTGGTCCTTGTAAAACTACAAATGTGAATACAGCAGAACTCATATTAATCCTGATATTATAGAATTTCTAAGTATTTGCCCTGCACAACTACAAATAAGTAACAAAAGTGGTACAGGGGCATGTTATTTTAAACACACACACACACAAACACACACACACACACACACACACACACACACACACACACACACACACACACACACATATATATATATATATATATATATATCAGGGTTCCCTTCAGAATTTCAAATTTCTAAAACTTCAAATTCCATACGGTCGAGACCATATGATCAAAGTTTTAGAACTTCAAAATTCTGAACAGAGATCTGCATACAGAGCAAAATGGGAGATTTTCCTTTTCCTCTCTGTAGTGCAATCTCGGAGTTGGTATATTTAAGTAGCAGGAGTGGGGGGGGGCGCAGAAATTCCGAAACTTCGATCATATGGTCTCGACCATATGAAATTCGAAGTTTTTGTAATTTGACATTCAGAACTGAATCCATATATATATATATATATATATATATATATATATATATATATATATATATATGGGTCTCCTTCACTACACCGACACGCCACAAAGCCAACACCCAAAACACCGAGACCAAAAGACTGACGACGCAGATGATTGACAAGGTGAAATCCCAACAGCCGAAACACCGACATGGGCAACGTGTGAGCGTGACTCGGTAAGTCTGCGATAGTGAGGGATTTAGGGTTAGGGAGCGGACAGGTAAGTGTGCGATAGTGAGGGATTTAGGGTTAGGGTGCGGGAAAGGTGAGTGTGCAGTAGTGTTTTTTCGTGTGCAGTACATGTTTTTTCGTGGCTGGTGACAGCCTTGTCTGCTTGGTTTTGGAATAAAGAGCTTTGGCTGACTTCCTGGTGGCGATTGTTTTGTTTCGTGGTTGCCTTTTGACTCAGTTTCAGTTTGGTTGCATTTCCCACTTTTGTTTTTTTAGAGTGTGCAGTAGTGTCGGACTTAGGGTTAGGGTGCTGGTAAGGTAAGTGTGTGATAGTGACGGACTGTAGTTTTAGGGGCGGGTTAAGTGAGTTAGGGTTAGGGTGCGGGTAGGGTGAGTGTGCGATAGTGACGGACTTTATTTTTAAGGGTGGGTTAAGCGAGTTAGGGTTAGGGTGCTGGTAGGGTAAGTGTGTGATAGTGACGGACTTTAGGTTTAGGGGTGGGTTAAGTGAGTTAGGGTTAGGGTGAGGGTAGGGTAAGTGTGCGGTAGTGTCAGACCTTAGGGTTAGGGTTTGGGTTAAGGTTAGTGCATATATAGTTGTGTGTAGTGTGTAGTTTATGTTTTGGGTGTCGGTGTTTTGGGTGTCGGTGTTATGGTGTTCGGTTTTGTGAGTTATCAGTATTGTGTTTTCGTTCTTTTGGTCTCGGAGTTTTGGGTGTTGGCTTTGTGGCGTGTTGGTGTAGTGAAGTAGATCTATATATATATATATATATATATATATATATATATATATATATACACACACACACACACACACACACACACACACACACACACACACACACACACACACACTCACACACCCAATTCTTAATTCTCCCTCCAATAGCCACCACCTAGAATCTGTGTTCCTGTCCAGAACTCCATTCAATTTTAGGTGAGTTTGAAGTGGAAACACACAGCATGTTTTAGGTAGATAGCAGGAACCCCTGCAAAGAGAACATATAAACTCCACACTGTCAATGGTCAGAGGTCAGGCTTAAACCATGTATCTTGTGCATGGTAGAAAAAGATCTTAGCCACTATACCAACTCTGCCAACACTCAAGGATCTAGCACCTCAAGAAGATGAGAATATTGGTGGAGTTGAAGAAGAATGTCAACATCTCTAAACAGCATATGTAAGACTATAGTACAGATATGTGGCCAAGCCAGGTATATAAATAATGTATGTAAGGAAAGTGGTGGTGGAATGCAGAAATCCAGGAACTTATCGATAGAACAGCGATGTGTGAAAAAAGTGGGAGGCAGAAAAGATGGATTGGGCTATGAATAAACATTGGTTGGATATCAAACAGGTTAAAAGAGAAGGCACAATAGCAAACAAGGCATCAGAGGTACTCTACTAGTTTCTGGAAAGTGACTCAGCAGCTGGCACAAAGTAACTAAGTCAGGTTGCAAGGTAAAGGCAGAACAATAAAGAAGATAGTCATCATACATCCTTTATAAGGAATGCCAGCAACAACCTGCTCACCAGTCCACAGGACATCAAACGCAAATGGAAGGAGTATTTCCAGCAGCTTCTGAATGAAGAAAACCCCACGGAAGCTGCGCTGCCCCAGAGATAGCCTATGAGGAGAAAGTAAAAAGAGCCTAACCTAAAAGAATCAAGAAGATCACTAAGAGAAATGAAGTCAGGGAAAGCAACAGGCTCAGATAGCAGATATGATCAAGATGTTTGGTCAGTTAGGGGATACATGGCTTGAGAGGGTACTCATTGCAACATGGATAGAAAGGCATTTACCAGATGACTATAGAATAAGCATTCAGTGTACAGGAACAAAGGAGACATACACAACTATGGACAAAATAAAGGTAATAAACTCCTGTCATATTGTATGAAAGTGTTGGACAGAGTGATTGATAAATAGATGCACAAAGCAGGAGAAAGTAAGATGGGAGCTGAGCAGTTAATTCAGATCAGGATGCAGCACAGCTGGCCCAATCTTTGCAGTGCGACAAATAGTTGAGAAAAATAAATGAGGAAAGAGTCCAACTGGGCATTACTAGACTTTGAGAAAGCATTACTAGACTTGGAGAAAGCATATGACAGGGTCCTATGAAGGATAATTTGAGCAGTACGGAGATGATTTAAGTCCTAGAAAGATTGGAAGAATTAATGGAGGCCGTGTACAAGGACCTGACACAAGTGTGAACAGCATTTGGATGCAAGGTGGGAGTTCTGTTTGGGAGCAGGTGTGAATCAGGGTTCCACTGGTGGTCATACTGATAACGGACTAGCAGGAGGTGGGTAACAGATCAGCAAAACTGCTGTATGCAGACAATGTGGTATTGCAAGCAGACTCAGAACAAGAGCTTCAGCAAATTATAGAATGCAATATAAAACTAAAGACATATAAGATGAAACTGAGTATAATCAAGACAGTTATGGCAGCAAATGGAGGAAATCAGAAGAAGAAGAAAAGTGGGATAGAAGGAGAATAGTACTACAGGTTAACAGCTTTACGTATCTGAATGTTGTGGTCTAAAAGAACTGAAACCTAAATAAAGAGGTCAAAGCTAGAATCAAAGGGGTAGCAGGCAACTGGCATGGAGTGCCTGGGGTAGTAAGTAACAGAAAAATGTGAAAGAAGCTGAAAAGTAAGGTATGCAAACAATGGTGTGACCAGTACTACCATATGGTGCAGAAACCTGGGTAGTGAAAGCACAGCAATTAAGAAAGCTAGAGGTTATAGAGATGAAATGCTTTGGAAAGTTGACAAGATGCACACTGTGGGACAGACGAAGAAATGAAGACATCAGTGGAGAAGCCAAAGTAGCTCCAATTGTAGACAAGGTCAACAGTTATGGTGGTTTGGGCACAAATGCAGAAGAGCAGAAGACAATCTAGTGAAGGAAATTTGGGAGATACAGGAAAAAGGCAAGAAGAAATGAGTACATTGAGCAAAGAGATTGATGAATTGCATGAGAAAAGACCCGCAACAGTCAGCCATGAGTGTCAAACAATGTAGGAGAGTGGGATTAAATAGAGAAAATGATGACAGTTGACTCAACATCAATGTCAAAAATGGGAAAGAGGTCAATGACGATAAAAAATAATCAAAAGAAAATTAAAAGAAATCAGCACAATTGAGAAAAAAAGGAAACAAATACAAGACCTGGCTTCTAAAAAGCACCATTTATATCAATGGTTAGTAGGTAAATCTAATCTGAATTTCTCCCAGGATTCACAGTTTTCAAATGATTAACACACCTCTGCAGTGACATGAGTTATACTCCTTAATTCATTCAGTCACTGCTAAACTCAAAGTGTTCTTCAAGAGGCTGTGCCTGTGTACTACAAACACAATACTTTAACAGCTCAACCAGAAGAACATTCCACAAGACCACCACCATACAAATGTTTAAAAAAGAGTTAGAAATAAGAAAATAGGATACATGTCATATGATCAAAAAATTAAAACATTGAACCGCAAGACAACAGCATTGATTAATCATTGAAAGCCAACATCAGAAAATCTCACCACATTAAATAGCAATAGATGGCCAACAGCTGTGTGTAAGTTGAAAGAATAAATATATTTACTTCTATTATGTTATCCATACCAAAAGTAAGAAGAAAGATGCTAATGTCGTAGCTGTTGGCCAGCTATTGGTATTTGATGTGGTGAGATTCGCTGATGACGGCTTTCAATGATTAAGATGTTTGATGGTGTTATCCTGCTGAATTGAGGTTCAGTGTTTTAATCATTTGATAATATGCCACAAATCAAGAAAATTATATAATACTTGAAAAATGTTGAAGTACACATATCACAAAATGATTGCATTCTCCATAAAATGCATCACTTTGTATTGTTCACCACCTTCAATTTATCTCTTATCATCAAGGAAATTAAATGCACATAAACAACTGCTACAATTCACCCTCTCCAAAGTAATGATATTGACCGTTGTTTCCATAATTTTGAAAATAAGAGTTAGGTCTTCAGATTGAAAAGCATGTGCCTGTAAATGTAAACCCTTTCATATCAGCACACCATTGTTGATCACTACAGACTGACCCATTACCTTCAGTATACATAATGACATTAATTTTATTAGCAGATTTTAAATATTTGAAATGTAAAATTACATTTTCACCTTATTAAATCATTTTAGCATCAGCACTAGACTTTGTGCTTTGGGTTGTGGGCTGTCAAGAATGCAGCTCTTCTAAAAAATCAAAACGTAATCAAAAATACATTACTCTGGACCAAAATCAATTTCACAACTCCATCTCTAAGTGAAACAAAGTTTAAGGGTCACCTTTAAGCAAGCTGTAGTTATCACATACACAAGTTATTAGATGAACTCAATTTAAACTGTATTTATGGATAGCAATTCATCCAAAATTTAAACATTAAAGTATCACATGCACTTCTTATTGCCTTACAAATTCAATACATAATTTAATGAAATTCAGACAGCACAGATGAATATATTACAAAAAACATACCTCTCCAGTTAATAGCATTATTTATCTGTTATTAAACAATTAAATGAAAAGCATTAATAAACTGAAAATGTGTTAACATGCTATATTTGGATAAACTAGTAACAAGTTTACAGATAGGAACACATTAAATTTAATTAATTCTCTGTCCACTTTTAAACAACTCAATGCAATTATTAAATTACAGATAACTAATAAAAGTGGTTTAAAGATCCAAAATGCATACTACAAATCCCAGGGTATACTTGCTTTCATTGTTGCAGATCTGACAGAATACATGGTGATATATCCATCTTTATTAAAAAAAATCTAAACGCCAGAAGCCAAAGAAGCATCTTAAGAGTACAAATTGCTTATATAAAAATGTCAGCTTTATTGACTATAATATTATAAGAATTTGTCATATATCAATATATCTCAATATATATCAATATACTAATTATAGTGAATATGCCATTCATTGTATCTATGCCCATAGAAAATAAAATGTAAATAATATTAATAATAATAATAATAACAATAATAGTGTTGAAAGTAAAAATCTTATGGGTGATTTTAACTACCCAGATATTAACTATATAATAATGAAAATTAAATCAATTTGTAACAGAGCAAAACCCATCTAGAAGTGACAATACTTTACTGATCATACTGTCATAATTAGAATCATAATACCATCATCTTTTACATATAAATAAAATCAAACTCAGCCATATGCAAGTCATCATTCTTAAGGCTTTACCAATATTAACCATTCTGTAATAAAGTACATATTTAGGAAAACAGACTGGAAGATTCTCCTCAATGACTAAGCAAAAGTGTGCTTGAGATGCTGTGTATGTATTCTGTGATACTGTAACTACTAAATTTATATATCGATACCAGTAAGAAAAAATAAACACAAGATACACAATCAAGAAGCAGTTAGAGAAGGTGAAGGGGTTTATGAAAACACAGGAGAAAAACTAAAAAAAAAAATGAGATGCGTAAACAACTGGAAGGTTGGTTAACTGAAAAAACAAAAGTTTCAACAATTCACACATTGCCTTTATATGAAACACTGGCTTGCTTCATTGTACAATGCTAACTGTATATTACATATAATGGATGTAGTGAACATTATACTTTGGATATATGTAAATACTGGAAGACTGCTGTTTTGTGTTGTGTATATGGCTGTTATGCAAACACTTACTGTAACACATTGTGAAACAGAATTTGTGGGACTTCTTTACTCCCTGTTGCAAAACAATACATATTTTATGCCTTAAACATTAGCATTAAAAAGGACATACTAGTACACACTACTGACATTGCCTGTTACTGACATTAATATAAGATTACATGGCTGGTACTAATTATTCGTATAAAAAATTAGCTAGATATTCATTTTGTAGTCCAACAGCTTCAAATATTATGTTTCCTGTTGCAACTTTTCTTGGGCTGTGTGACTGTAGCATAAGTTTTAACATCATCCTCTGTTCATGAAATTCTCTCATTCTATACAACACCTACATTATGATCTTGAGTCAGTGACTGTAAAAAATGATATGTGGCCCCCAACTCTCCTAAGCAAGCAGTTAAGCATGACAATAAATGACATGTTAAAAGGGGATACTCCACCGCTGGGACAAGGAGGCAGCAAATGGATTTATTAATTCATTCATTCATTCATTCATTCATTCATTCATTCATTTATTCATTCATTCATTTATAAATTTAATTACAAAGTCTTCTGATTGCACCAAGGACCCTTTTCTGGCATGACATATCTCCCAAGATGTTGCATTACTTATAAGAGTGGTGGACTACTGTTTTTTTTTTAATCATGTTCCTAATAAAAGACTGTTATCTATATGCCTATAGGTTCAGTCTGGCTGCTTTTCAAAACCTTGTGGTCCATGCTAGACCTAGAAGGTACCTTCCTCCTAGGAATGAGTTTCTAGCACACTGAATTGTGAGAGTGCAGAGCCCCTAACTGTTAAAATAACAAAAAGAGATACTGTTAAATACAAAGGATCTGTTTTGTGTAGGAGCTCATATTAGGCACAACAGTCAATCAGCTGTAGCATATCAATCTTAACTCCAAATTCAGGAAACTGACATAGCTGTAAAAAAGAGATCTGTAATTAAACTCTGCAGAAAAACTACTGCAAATCAGCCCCACTCCCTGCACACACACACACACATGCACACACACACACACACACACACACACACACACACACACACACACACACACACACACACACCAAAAATTAATTCTGCAACTAAAGTGTGCAGGAAAACTCCTGCAAATCAATCTACCCCACACACACATGGACATACAAATGTACACACAGAGATACAGGCACACATGTATACATGGAGATACACACACACACACACACACACACACACACACACACACACACACACACACACACACACACGTACTCACATAGATACAAAAATGCATGTACACACACACACACACACACACACACACACACACACACACACACACACACACACACACACACTAACTTTGACAACAAAATGAATAAACTTCACATACGTGTCAAAAAGTAATTCCACGATGAAATTGTCAGAAAAGCTCTTGCAAATCATCCCCCCACACACTCACACACACATACACATGTATACATGGAGGTATACACACACAAACACACACACATACACACACAAACACACACACACACACACACACACACACACACACACACACACACACACACACACACACACACACACACACACACACACACACACACACACACACGCATGCACACACAGAGATACAGGCACACATATACATGAAGATTCATACATCCATACATACATGTGCACACGTACACACACACACACTCATACAAACAAGGAATTCTGCAGTAAACTGGTTAATGCTGTCTTCCTCTGGATGCCAGTAATCTTTATCCATTTTAGCACTCATTTAGCAGAGATGACGGAGAAATGCAAGGATGCTCCTATATAAAAATCACCTGCCAAAACAAGAGATTAGATTTATAATAGAAACATGCTGGCCTCAGCTATTTTAAAGCCATATGGATTATCACACAACAACTGCAAACTACAATAGTTTTGCCCAGAAATACTGTATATTCCAAAGAGGTCTTATCTCCTTTTCAAGGTGACTCTCCATTTACTCCACAGAGGAAGTATATAGACAGATACAAGACAACTTCAAAATTCTGCCAAAAATTCCAAATCAAGCCAACAACCTCAAAATTGCTACAATCAATTTAGACAGCATAAATAAATGAAATTTATAGGAAGTAAGGACCAAATTATATCATCCAATCATAACTGGAATAACAGAGTCTTGGAAAATGTGGGGAGATGGGGACAGAAGGATGTGGACATGGCCACCCAAGTTGCTGATAGAAGCTCCTGATGACACTTGAAGTGGAGCATGCATGCATGGAATTAATGGGTGTAGGGGGCCTTTGTGGTGATGTGAATGCTTGCATCACCAATGGGAGCTTGAGGATTATGCTCATAAATGGAAAAAATGCTTTCACTGCCTGGATGCCATGGGAGCACAAAACAGCCTTGTGGTTGCCTGGATGATGAATCCTTAGTGGATTGATGGTTTGTACGCACATGGCCTAAAACAATTAAAAAAGCCAAAGAGAAATCATTGTTTACAAGTCACTCAACAGAATACTTAGGAGTAACCTTAGATCGAGATTTAACTCTTTTCACCTGCATTAAAATGGAGAGATAAAGCCTGGACTATAAATCAGGTAACCTGAGTATGATTAGACCCTAGAACAGCTTTTGTAATTTGAGTGAGAATGGTGGATAGTGCAGGTTGAAAGTGTTATGATGTCCCTTGGAAAAGGATTGGGAGCTACAGAAGCAAACCTGCACAGACATATGGGTTATTAGCCTTAATGGCCTTCATCATGGGTATGTGGAAGTATGCACCCACTTGGACAAGTGATACTGGCCAATAAGGTGCTGGCCATCCCATGCCTCCTTCATATTGAAGAGTTTAGGCCATTACCAAGAAAAATACCCTGGTGATTTCCTGGAGGACAACTCATATGGCAGACTATCATCTAAAGTTGAATGGGACAGTTGAAAAATTTGAGATTTCATGGTTGTCAGGCAATGAAGGAGAAAAGAAGCATATAGGAGAAACAGTTAACTTTTACAGCTCATACAGAAAAAGTAGTCATAAAAGTCCTACATTGAATACAATACACCTACAAATTTACTTAACATTATTCACACAGGCAAGATGGGCTGGTATATTATTCCCCAAAATAGTGTATCAATTTCCAAAAACAGTACTAAACTCATTCTTGAACAAAAATGTACAGAGTCCATCACATACGATATGTCATTTTATAACATTATTTCATGCCAGCGAACATCACTTTTAAAGCATACATAGGTCCATCTGGTTCCCTGAAACAAAATCTCACTATTGCTGAACAACTTCCCCTATAAATTTATATATTCAAGTCACCATCCACAACTTACAGCCAAGCTTCACTAAAGACATATATCTTATTCATTCCAAAGTGCAAGTGAACAATCTGTCACTCTTTGTGTGTCTATAATTAACTTAAACAGTTCAGAAACATTATTTTATGAAACTGGCCCTGCTGCTTGAAATGCTCCACCTCACAAAATAAGAATCAAAATAATTTTTCCAGTCCTACTGAAAAAACTAAAATTGTCTCCAATGGAAAAATACAAATGCATTGCATCATTAATTAGGCCTAAGGATAGTCCGATTTTTCCAGTAGAGTTTACTCTAGCAAATCTCAGTATCTTATCCAAGGCATATGAATAAAATCATATTCCAGTTACTAAGCATTTAATATGTTCTCTTTCTGTGAAGTTATATAAATTACTGTCAATAGTTCAAAATACAACAGTCTGCATATGTTTAGCATGAATGTTTACCTCTGTTGGCATTAATGTTTAATTGAATTCAAAATCATTAAAAGTTTGAATCCTCATGCTGCCTTTAAAATATTGTTAGACTGTTATGATGTCTGTTACCTCTAATGGCCTTCAGCTTGGATAATGAATAGTCTACTTAGCTAATTTACAAATGCTGAGTAAGATAAGACAAATTCATCAAAAACCTTTGGTGGAGGCCCAAATGTTAATAAAATATACCTTTAAAAATTGGAAGTACTTATATTTCATAGATTACCATAACCATAAATCAAGAGTAAATACATTGTATAAGATAGATACTTCTCTTATTAAATGTTCACACTCCAAATATGAACTAAACTTGAACTGAAAGTTTGGAAGCAATAATAAGGCATTCTTTAATTTCATCAGAGAATTGTGAATGTTAATTATCAATAAACAATGGAGTGATCCCCTAGCCATACAGTATAATACATTTACTTTCAGAAAAATTTTGCTTGGATTTTACAAAAAGTAAAGAAACATGTGACATTGCTATACAGAGTCAAGCAAAGATATTACTTATGTAAGTATAAATATATGCAGGGCAAAATCCATCACTAGGCAACCTAGGCATCTGCCTAGGGCCCAGTGATGGCTAGGGGTGCCCCATAAATGTTAAAGAAAAAGAAAAGACATATCCCACATCTACCCATTTACCCTGATTTAGCTACTGCAATTATTGATTTTTAGTGAAAGCTCCAGGAAGTCTTCTTCCACTGGCTCTAGCTTTCAGATATTGAGTGAAGACTTCATGGAACTAAAGAGTAAATGTATTTTTTAAGATGTTGAACAGCTTGCATCTTCCAGTAGTATTTAACGATATAAGCACTTCCATCTGAGTTTTTACACCTACAGTGCTAACACTAATGTGTGTAAGTGCTTGCTTTTTTTTTTGAACAACAAATGCTACTAAACACAGGCAATATTTTTTTTTACTGTAGTGTAAATGCAGGTAAATGATTACTTTCTTTTTTTCCTTTGTAACTACAAAATACTGTTACAATTTGGAAATGTTCCTGCCAAAATGATTTTTGGCATGTAGACATGAAATAAAAACTAACTTTGTAGAGATTGCAGGATGCAGAAGTGAGTGTGTTTATGTGTGTGTCTGTAGAGACTGGGTATAATTTTAAGTTATCCCCAATTTGTTCCTCGTATTTGTGATTTCTTCCTAATAAATTTTGTGGCTTTCTGGTAGTGTTTTGCACTGCAATCACTAAATGTTTCAGACTTCATACACTTCAGAAAATGCATGCTAATGCAAAACCTGCTGTTCTAGAACATTCCCAAGTATGTAAGGCTACTATTGAAAAATCTTTTTCTGATTTTGGATGTTTGTCTCAGACTTTTGAATGAATAAGTTGTATCCTATTGTATTTATGGTGTAAAGGAAGGAAATTAATGTACTAAGCAGAAACATCAGCATAACTATCAATGTTTTTTTTAATTCAGCGTGTTTTTCTCAGACATGTGGCTGTGAAATGCATTTTATTTGGGCTACAACAGTTGTTTGACATTTACTGCAAATGAGTAAGGCTGTAAGCTATTAATGACCTGCTTCCTGTATGCAGGTTTGATTCCCTCAGCCTTTATTTGTCTTCTATGTTACCCAAATGGTTTCAACAAACAGTGCTCTTGGTTTGTTCCTGAATAGGCCATGTGGCTAGTTGGCTATCCCAGGCTGTTAGCAAATATATTACACATTTGTCTTTTGAATTCTTGAACCTTTCACATAGCTGCTGTTTATTGCTTCATTCCATGCTATATGACTATGAATCCAAGCATATTTTTTTTAGTTTAATAGGTTGCCAGATCCATTTTCAAGGCATTTGAGTGTCAAGAGAAGAGAGGTTTATGTGGTTCATGCTAAGTTTGTTTTCAATGCAAGATTTTTTTTAGCAAATGGCTTTTACTGTTTTTGCTATAAAATTTGAAAAAAAATTTAAATCAAATTCAAATCTCTTTGATCAGTGTAAGCAGATAGGTATGAAAGAGCAGTGTTTTATGGATATTGAGGAGAAACAGCCAACTAATATGATATTGGAATGGCTAGATGGGTCTGGTCCAGTACCCTGCCTAGGCCCCATTTGACCATGATATGGGTCTGAAAAATTAATAATTAATGCACTATTCATGAATCCCATGGAACTGAGTGATAAAACCCTGATTGTGATCCCAATGATCAAGAATTTTCTCCTGACCCCAAAGCTGGATAAGCTACCAAGAGTGGAATTGATTGAACAGCTGATGCCTACTATCCCATCCTTGGGAGGGTGGGGGTTCTGCCTGCCACAGTGCTGGTATCTACTGGAGGTAAAGGTGCATATTGTATGTTTTATGGGAAAGGGATATGTAAGTGACTTGTCAGACTGTATTAATATAGTAGGATTCTTGAGGACATTTGTAAGAATGGACTTGCTCATAGGGGGAGGAACTGCTGGCCTTCAAATCAGTCAGTATGTACATCACCTGCTGGACATGTGAGTAATGAGAGAAATAAAACAAACACAGCTCAGGGGATGATGGCTATTCCACAAATGCCTGTCAAACCAGTGATGGGAAATCAGTTGGCATTCACAGATAGTTGACAGGTACGGAAAACAGAAAAAATATCAAGTTTCATGGGACAAGATTACATACCTTATAGTTTCTTACAGAAAATCAAGGAAATCCTAATTAAACCCTATCAATTATGTTAAACAAAATGACCAGTTGTGGTCACATGCCAAGCTATGGCAACAGGCTGCTTTGGTATTAGTTTACAAAGGAGTGGGTAACATCAGATTTAGACAATTATAGACCCACCAATTTGCCCAGTATTTTCTGTCAAATCATTAAAAGTAATGTCATGTCAGTAATGGAAAATGCACATAATACTTACCTGTGTTAGATATGAAACAGTATTTGTTAATTAAGGAAGGCTTTACCCTTTGAATATTGCAGCGTTCTTTGTACAGTTATCAGCAGGACTTGATGATTGGCTAACAGTGCATACTGCTTATCATGACATTACATTTGACACTATTCCATCTACAAAAATTAGTAAATGTTTTGCTGTATTTAATTCAGAGGGAACATTTAGAATAGAAATCTGGCATACAAGGCATCCTCTGACCCAAACCTGATGGATTTAATGCACATCAGCAAGTCAAATGGCATCAGCAATACTCATTTAGGGATCTAACCCTCTTCTGCAACATCAACAGAATGGATTGAAGGGACAGGTATATTTTGCATAGGATCCTACTGCTCTGGAGCTGATTCCCCATCGACATAATACAAAGTACATTCCTTCAATCCTTGTCCATATTCAAGAGCAACTTGGATCTATGGATGGGAAACTGAAAATATACCCCAGGACTGACCCCTGTACTACTAATTGACAGAGGCAGCTTCTAAATGCTTTACCCCATTCATGGCTACCCATAAATTGTTTATGGCATGATCCCAGTTATTCTCATTAGGGGTAATATATAATTATCAAAGTTGGGATGGGTATGGCTGATCTCTAACTAAATGGGATTGGTTAATTCGAGTACAAAAATAGAAACTGGCAAGGCTTAAAAAAGCCCACAAGGGCAGCAAGCCTAGGACATATCTATGAACCTATAAAATTATTAGTTAAACAATAGAACCCATCAGGTCTAGGTGTGTGGTAACCTGTCTGTCCTGACAGGGACCACCAGTCATATCCCAAATGGCTCTTTACTGTGGCTACCACTACTTGGAGTTTTCTTCACCGATATTAAAGTGGGAAGTGGGTTGCCACAAATGCTGATTGTAACAAAATTAGTACATAGTTACTTCAATAAAAATGCTGAAGTTCTCCAAGATGATCAACAGAAGGTACACACCAAGTGTAGTAGTAATGACCCTACTTTTAATGTCAGTAAATGTAACATTATGCGACTTACCAAAAAAAGATAAGGATATTAAAAAATAAATGGTCAGTTCATAAAAAATTACACTATCAGCATAGATGTAGGAATAACAGTAGACCATCTTTTAAACTTTGATCTGCGTGTACCTACCACAGTCAGAAAAGCAAAATTTGTAGTACATCTAATCCTAAACAGAATGTCTACTATTCAAACAAAAGAGACCATTGGACAACTCTCTGTTGCACTGAACTAACCCAATATTGAACATATCGCTGCATATTGTTACCCTGAAAACAACCAACCTGAAAGAACTTGAAAAGATATTCTTCATTACTAGGAAAATCATAAGGTTAGAACATTAATTATTTGGAAAGGTTGCAGAAATGTCATCATATTCTGCGTCTTAGGTCACTAAGATAGGACCTCTGCCTGATATGGATATACCTGAAAGTTTTTGCCTCAATGCATTACTAAGAGAACCACAGTATTAATAGATAAAAAAAAATGATTGATACATTATGAGACACCTTTCAAAATTATGGAGTATTTCCAAACAAAAGTGATGCAGAACATTTCAAGATGGAGTTATTGCAATCAAGCTTTGTCAAGGTCAGCAGGTAAAAAAATTAAAAGTCAAACCTTTTAACCTGATAAAAAAAAAAAAAAAAACAACAAAAATGTATAATTGAAATAAAATTTACTAAAGCTGTTATTTATACTAGAAATTTCTCACACCTGTTCTATTAAGTCACTTTGTCTTTGCCTTCATGACAAAGCCCCGCCACCTCACAAGCACAAATAAATTCTAAAATAACCCACGCATTTACCATGTATTATTGTTTGTATTATACTGGAATGAAATATGTCCTTTTGTTCTTATATTGATGCATTTCATCAAGGCTATCAATCTACAACCCTTGTTAAGTTTCAAAGGTATAATGATGAAATATTTGCTTACTAAAATGATATGTTGAAGTACACAGAAATCAAATGCAAGAAAAAAAGTGGTGTACACATGTCTGTCATGTAGTAGGAATCAACTAGTTTGATGTTCAAAGTAAATATTGTAGAACCAAGTCATAAAATGTGTTTGTTAAACACAAATTATTGACTCCAAGTCAATAACTTTCATAGCAGATTTTTTAAGATCTGTGGTTCAGAGCATAAACTATGGTGTTCTACAAGGTATGTATGTGTGTGTGTGTGTGTGTGTGTGTGTGTGTGTGTGTGTGTGTGTGTGTGTGTGTGTGTGTGTTCAAAAGTGTAATTCAACATTTAATTGTGCAATTTTTGACTGAAGAACTATTTGAAATATATAAATATGGATATTCTTATAAACATTTAAATATTTCACATATGCTTCATTTTCTATTTTTGAGGGTTTTCATTGAGAAATACTGGCCATTTCAGAAGAAATCATACTCCAATCCTGTGATGGACAACCTTTTAACATATTTTGAAGGTATGCTATTACCCAATACCTCACACTCTATCAGTGCATTAAGACACTGAAGGTAGAATACAAGTCTATCAAATTGACCCATTAAGAGCTTCACCATTCAGCCTCCCTATTATCAGTACCTTCTCCTTGACTCCTTTTCCACTTAATCCATGCCTTCCTTAAGTCCTCCGTGTATTATTTCTTCAGTACCCATTCCTGAAATTCAGTCCATGATTCCACAACACTCTCTATGACAAAAAAAATGTTTTTTTTTTTTTTTTTAAATTCAGGAGTAACTAGTCCCTGTGATGTCAGTGCATTCCTCCAAGACTTCAATGTCAAAATGATCTCCTCATATCTCCCCAAACTGATCTATGTTCCACCTGTCACTTATTATATAGCTATAATAATATCAGTTGTTGCTGTGGGCAATGTCCCCCACCTTGCACCACCCAACATTAAAGTTAAGAATAAAAAATAAGAAACTCATATCAGAGTTGAAGACCAAAAATGTACTAAAGGTCTTCAGAATAAACAAAGAGCTATTGTGTATTAGGATAATACCTCTTTACTAACATTTTTAATAAACTGCAGCAAAGAGCTTCAGGTCTTAATATGTGAATACTGACTGTCTGCCATTTAAGCAGACAGAATTACTTCTTAATTGATTATCAAATAAAGCAAAACTTCAAAAGAAGACATAATAACCACACTAAACTTGCTAAAAGCCTTCCAGCAGAATTTCAATTTAACAGATAAGAATATTTTAACATATGGGAGAATGAATATTTTTTTTTGTGTTACATCCTTACAAATGCTAAGACATATTTTGCTATACATGTATGTGAATGACGATATTGTAGTTTAAGAATTTAGTGTGCAGTGGGGAGTAAAACCTCTTTAAGAGTTAATGATACAGTCAAGTATTATTAATTGTTTTAGCTTTAAGAATGATGATAGTCTTGTGTGTTAATTTTCAATTCCCATAGAAGACTTTTAGCTGCAGTAGTAGGGAAATAGAATATGTTTTACAACTACAGAAAGGATAAATTGATAAATAATTGATTAATAATATTGCTCACAGGGACCAGTTGGTACCTCTCCTACAGTGCCAACTGTTCTACCCCTCTTCTGTCCTGCCGTTGGTACAACTTCATCTTCCAATTCCAAGTGAGAAGAGGTTTAACTCTGCTAGACTCTCACCATATTTCATCTTCTCCATCCCACAAAACGTTCTGCTGGTTTCTCCTGAATTCATTCCAGCACTCTGATATCTGAACCCTAATATCTTCTCCAGAAATACACAAAGTTCCCACTGGGGTTGCCGACTGACAGAAGAACTATAAAGTGGAGGGATTACATGTTTGCTACTGGAATATGTCATCATTATAATACATCCCTGCATCATTTGCCCTCTCATTCTGTTCCTGGTAGTACAATTCACATGTGATCAATGCCCCTAGATCCTTTTCCTGCTCTATTGCCATCATTTGAACTCTTCCACTCTGATATTTTACATCTGGTTTATTGCAGCCCCAATGCAATACTTTGCATTTGCTTGCAATAAACCTCAGCTGCCACCTTTCTGACCATATGCACAGCTGTTTTAAATCTTTTGCTGGACCTTTCTCCCAGCCATCCTTGGCCACTGCACCTATCTTTATATTATTGGCAAACAGGCTGATCCTATTCTCTATTCTCTTATATCTGACCATATACACTGAAGAGTAGTCGAACCTGTACAGACCCTATTGTAGTCCACTAGTCAAATCCCTCATTTCTGGCATTGTCCCTCTCACCACAAAACTATATCACTCAACCCTGAAGTTATTCAGTTCCTCAGTCTTTGTCATACATAGAACAGAGGAAATGGCCTTGCAGAAACCTAGATAGACTATGACTACTAGTACTACCCCATAAAGATCACATATAACCCATTTATAAAACAGGATAAAGTTTGACTGAAAGCTCCTTCTGACCATCAACTCATGTTGTTTGTGATCATGGAAATTGACATTCTTCAAAATGCTACCATCCCTGCCCTCAAGAATTTCTTTGTGACTTTTTCTGACACTGATATTAAGCTAACTGGTCATTACTACCCCATATTTTTTCAGCCCATTCCCCCTCCAACACCTTATATAAGGGTATTACACTTACTATCCTCTTGTACTCTATCACAACTGCAAAACCCAGTCAGCTGTTGATAATGTCTGTTATGGGCATGTCAACACAATGGCCAAATTTCTGAAAAATGACCTGGTCGTTCTGCTTCATCATCACTAAGAAAAGCCAGTTCCCTCGAAATCCCCCTCTTTCTATCCTGGTACCAACCATTGTTTTACCATTTCTCCTCTTCCTCTTTTACAGCATGACATCTCCTCTTTGCTCTCCTTTCTGAAATCTTAATTAAAGTATTTTTATTTTTTTAGTACCTTTACTTTTTTCCCCATTTTTTGTGATCTCCCCTCCCCTCATGTTGGCTCATTCTGTCCTGCCCCTTAATTCTTTCTGATTTGTACCTAAAATTATTATGTTTCTCTTCTTGGACCCTACTACTAAATCTCCTTCGGCTTTAGACATTGCTGGTCTTATCATCTTTGGTGATCTTTTGTTTCCTTTACATCCCCATCACTTTCTTTCCACCTTGTCACTGGCCCATGTTTCTGTAATACAAAAACGTCCAACCTCCCAATCTACATCAGTGTTTGCAGCTTCCTGTCTTCCTATCTAGACTCCTTCCATTGCAGAGAAAGACTACCTAGTCACACTCTGAGTCACCTTTTTTAATTCTCTACTATGTTGCCCATCTCTTTTTACCTTCTGTCTACTGTCTAATTTCCATCTTCAAATTCTGCCACCTACAATTCCTCCTTCACAAATTAGATTAAAGGTGCAGTCATTCAGAGGTAGCATTTCAATGCATCATTAAGCATGCCTGCCTTTTTTGGCTAGGATTGAGCCTGGCCCTTACACAGAGATGTTCCACATTCCCTGTTCCAGGGCCCCCCTTCTTACTCCCAGTCCTAAGCTTTTCTCTCATTACTACTGCAGTCAAGTTCCCTAATCCTCTTATTTCCTCTGTGTCATTGATATAGGTAGAGAAAACAATTCCCAGTATGCTAAACCAATCCCCTCTTCTTGACATCTCTCTGCCATCTCCCTAGCGCTACATGCTGACTACTCAATTGCCTCCTTGACATGTCATTAATACCTGTATGCACTACGTGTCCAACCCATCCTTTGGTGACACTTGGTTTACCTCTTCCCAACTCTTAGCCTAAGCCCTGAGACCAGCTTCGTTGAGAACTTGTGTCTACTTTCTTACTTGATCCCCTTCTATGATTTTTCATCACCATCAGCAGCAGCAGTTTCATCCAGTGGGGAAGGGATATTAGTCCATACTAGCTCAACTCTGTTAACCAAAGTTACCTTCACTACAGAACTGATCATCTCTTGAACTGAACATTTCTATATTCTTGGTGTTTGTAACATTCCCGTCAATTTATTACAGGACTCAAAGAAAAGGTTAACGGTGTCTTGACTCCTGTTAAATTGAATACTTAGATACCTTTAGTAATATACATTCAAATGGAAACCTGGCCTGAAAAGCCAGATGTATAAAGTGTCCTAGTATGCTTGAGAAAATTGATTTAATATGTTTGACCTTTCATAAAGGGGTAGTAATTGAACAATTGCTATTTTCTTAGTTATTCTGTGCTGTAATTTTTCTAAGTCTGTATAAAAATCTTTTATTCTAGGTGAGACTTCACATGACAAAATCATCTTCTGTTTCTCTACACTGGCTCTCTCCTCCTTTGCTTCTTGCAGCATGCCACTTCCTTTCCTGTCACTAACATTTCTAACTCTACCTACACAATTTCAGCCTTCCTCACTGTTTCTGTTTACTATATACTTTGCTGTGGTGTTTGCATTATAAAGCTGTAGGAAGGGGAAAAGTAAAGGGGATGCCTGCTCCAGTTATAAGCCTTTAAGGGACACAGTAAGCCCTGTAGGAGATGTGCTGATTAGTTTTTGTAAGCAGTGTCATGGTTGCTTAAATGCTGATTTGACAAAGTGTAGCAAACAGCAATGTAGATGGATAGTAGGTCTTTGCTTTGTTTAAAAACTTTTAAGGAGTTTAATAATATGCATAATTACTGAAGACATTTTTATATTTGTTTTATTTTTGGGCCTCAGCACTGACAGGACCTTAGCTTCAGACTGGGGGTACCAACCAACCTTGCTACAGCTTTGAAGTAAGCATTTCCCCACTCTCTTGTACACTTTCTTCATATAGGACTTCTCAAACATTCTATCTCTTTAGCCCCCTCCCTCTCCTATTAAGTTGTCTGTCGTTGCCTGCTCATTTCCCACCTGCTCACCTTGCAATGTTCCTTTCTAACTACCAGGCAACCTTTAGTTCTAAGTTCCACTGATCACTTGTTAATATTATTTACAATATTCCTTCTCCTTCTCCTACCTTTCATGAGTGCATGTCTCACTTTTTTCCCTTTACCAATTTCTGTCACAACTTCTCTTATCCTCTGCCTTTCTCCTCCCCTATAGTTTCTCACCTGGTCCAGTCTGGAAACCTCCTCTTTTAACCTCCTTTCTAGTCTAACTCTACTTTTCCATACCTAACTAGCAGGTCAAATAACATCTCTAGTTCCCATGTTCTATAAGGATGCTACCCCATTCTCCTGTAGACCACACCTCATCTGCTCTTTCAAAGCCCCCTGAGCCAAATAGTTTCACATCTTAAACAACTGACAAAACACCTGCACTCTTCTTGTCCATTCTGTGCAAATTCTTTACCATTCTTGAATGCTTTATTTTTTTCTCTTTTTACCCCGATACCCTCTGCATATAAAATGTATGTCAATTCAACAGTGCAATATACATTAAGAATTGATGAAGTACAAATCATAAATATTAAGAGGCCTGCAAAATATCCAGAGTATCATCTAAGCCAAACAATAAAAGGGACATGCAGACAAACAATTCAGTAAAAACTGCACGAAAAACCCAGCCAAGAAAAGTTTTCACTGTGTAATACCTTAAACCTCCTATAATGGAGGCCTATAGAATTTATGCCAATGACCCCTTAAAGACATACAGTGTTTCAGCTACATGGCTTAAGAATGCTCGTGACCTTTTACTTTTTAAGTATTTATGGGTGCATTTAGGCCAATAATGCCAAACCCCACTAGTTGTGGATACGCATGTTTCGGCTTTTTTAGTAACCTCATCAGCACAACATAAGTGGATTGTTTGGCTATAATTCTAAAACACACGGCTTTAAATCAAGCTTAATGTCCTGCAAAATATCCCAACTAACATCCAAACCACTGCATAAAAAGGTTGATCAAACAATCATTCAGTAAAAACCGCAAGGAAAAAACACAGCCAAGCTGTGTGTTTCTAAAGTATAGCCAAACAATCCACTTATGCTGTCTCTCATAAAGGTCCCTGCCTGGTGTAGTTTTGGCTACTCTACAATCATAAGGAAGCATTATGTCTGGCATACAGAGTGCTGTCCAGCCTATATGTGCATGTCAGTCCTTCCACTATACAGGTGTACTGACTCATTTAAGTTCATACGTTCAAAGGTAGGCACCTAGCTTAGGGCCCAGAGGCCATCGAGAATCTTACCCACAGTATGCAGGCATAAAATATTAAGAAATTAATTCCCACAGCATAAAATATTACTTCCAAATACATGAGGTATACATTTGCAGTCTCCCATCAAGTCATACAGACTGTTTTTCAAGACTGATAGGGATTTGCTTTATTAATGTGTAAAGTACTTTTGTTCCATAAACAGTAAAGATGTTCAGTAATGAACAGTAATGGCTATAACACACCAGATGATGATGTTGATTTTGTGGTGAAAGCTGATGTCTTTTCACTTATTATTGGATAGGCAATTAATTGAGTGAAGGATTTGAGAGGAGATTAGATACAAGTTCAGTACAAAGGTGGGCATTATCTCTAATTTTCATAAAGTGACTAAAAGACACCTCATTGTCATATGTCTTATTCTGTGGCACTCCATGATGCCACATTTCAGATTTTTGCTTATAAAGTTAAAAAAGTCTCCACTTCAATTGGGGAGTGGGGTTTTATTAAAAATGCATCCAACACAAGACTGAAGCAAACAATGTAAAAGACGGCACTAAATGCAACACCGGCTTAAATCACAGAACCTTACTGAACACAAACTTAGTGCTTTTGTCCTGTCTTCACAAAGGACTTCATCAAAACATGAAGAGAAACACTTGATCAAGATGAGATCAAGAATCACCCCCTCCATCTCCTGTGCGAAGGAGAACAATTTGTTTAAAGGAATTTGTACAAATAAATCTAGGTATTGATGAACATATTTATTGCTAGTTGTATGTGTGCCAAATCAACTCCGACATTATATGATGCAAAACGTCTCAATCAAATTTTCATAATTTGTGCCCTTCAGAGCCAGATCATACTCAAATATGGCCATAGGCTGGGTAATGGACAGGTCCCCCCCTGCCATTCAGGTGTCCGTTACTAGTCTCTGTTCAGAACTGTCAGCTTGCATACTATTTTCTTCCTTACTTCTGAAATGAAGATACAGATGTGGATTTAATGTAAAACTTCTAATTTATTTATGCTTTGCTCACCAGATTAGTCCCCCTAGGCTAGTAGCCCCTTTTCAGCAGATACCCTTGGTAATATTTATACTACTAGGGGAAATTTGACCACGGTATAGGGAAATTCTCTCTAGTCTTTTCAATTGCTCAGATGGATGTAAAAGATCTTACAGCACCTACCATCAATGCAAGCAGATGGGGGCCTATTACATCTTGTCAGGAAGGCAGCACCTCCTTAACACTGCATTGCACTTTCAGCAATACATCTACATGGTGTGGGAGTAGAACACACAGCCTTCTGCACTAAAGACAAGCATGCTACTCATTGCACAGCTAACACTGCTTTCAAATTTTATATCACAAACACTGATGGCCATTTGCTAAACAAAACAATACAGTCTCACAATGAAAATAGACTTAGCATGACAAACAGTAAACTTCTCTATCTTTGAAGCTCACATTCATTGAAAATGCACCTGGCCAGTGGTAGATTAAGTGCACCTTGGTCCCCTGTGTACATTGTTAGGACTATACATAAATGCATGTCTTATTTCATCCTGATTTAATGTGTTTCTTGTTAAATACAGCAACATTTATTAGAGTGAATTTTAAATTTGTAGTTTTGAACACTTTTTCCATTAAGCAGTAAACAAAAGGTATGAACCAATAAATAACAAAAGTGTCCATTTCAAAACATTTTAATCAACTCTAATGACTGACTCGCTGCATTCAAGGGGCTTGCTAGGTGGTGTAGAGGATTAAGGTTCTTGTCTCCTGTAGCCAACATACAGGGTTTAAGCCTAAGCAAGTTAATTAACTAACCAGCACCCCGCCCCATTGTTTGAACCTATGCAAGTTAATTAACTAATCTGTCCCTATAACTAGGGCATTGCATACACACCTCACTAAAATTCAAAAGGGTTCTGCTCAATATCACTTTTCCAGTTGCTTTGGATAATCAAATCTCATGTGTTGCTCTGCATGTGTGTGCTTTATTCACATTGGCTGGAAAAGCAGACACAACACAAACAGTAAAGATGTACACATGCAAATACAACACAGAGACAATATGTGTAGGATAAAAAAGTAATGTTGAAAAATGTTTACTTTTTTAAATAAAATTAATGTTGTGGCTGCCCCCCACCCCCCAGCCCATGGGTAATAGGCAGCTGCCTAGATCGCCTACTGCTGGATCTGGCTCTGGTGCTCTAAAGGGGTTATAGAAAGAGATCTATATCTGACAATAATGTGATAAGAGACCTTATTTAGAGTCATAGTGACTTCAGAAAGTTCCAGGATGGTCATTCAGGGTGCATCATGTCCTGATTAGATCCCTAGTACATAAGGGTGCTGTCCCACAGTTCCTTGTCAATCTTAATGCATGATAGGTGTTGAACCCATGCAAGCAGGGAGTGCTTTCTCAGCTCTGGAACCACATTTTGATAACTACACAAATATCTATGTTCTTGAGGGTGATGTACAACTCAAGCTCAGACAATTTGTTGATCAAGCATTTGGTAGTCAGCAGTGCCACTTGTGTAAGCTTCTCATTTAGTAAGCACTCATTGCTTCACCACAAGGTAGGTGCACATTGTGGTACTGGTTCACACTATGACATGCAGGTGTGTCTATGACCAAAACATGTGACTGCTTCCTATAAAGAACACAATTGGCTGTTTACGTACACAAGCCAAATACTGACAGATACCTATTCTTGAGGCAACATGGATCAGGTAGCACAAGAGATATTTTAGTCTATTGTTATCAGCAAGGAGAACCTGTCCATTTGAATATTCTGAGCTGTACCCTAGGTAAAAAGACAAGAAAAGAATACAGTGAAAGGGGTTCTAAAGATAATTCTTCTCCTTCTTCTTTCGAGTTCTAAAGATAATTAATAAAGATTAATTATCCCTGCTATTGTAATCTTCTTCTTTCGGATGCTCCCGTTAGGGGTTGCCACAGCAGATCAACTGTTTCCATTTCTTCCTGTCCTCTGCATCTTGCTCTGTCACAACAACCACCTGCATGTCCTCTCTCACTGCATCCATAAACCTTATCTTAGGCCTTCCTCTTTTCCTGTTACCTGGCAGCTTCATCCTTAGCATCTTTTTCCCAATATACTCTGCATCCCTCCTCAGCACATGTCCAAACCAATGTAATCTTGCCTCTCTGGCTTTGTCTCCAAACCTTCCAACCTGGGCTGACACTCTAATATACTTATTCCTAGTCCTGTCCATCCTCGTCACATCCAGTGCAAATCTTAACATCTTCAACTCTGCCACATCAAGCTTTGACTCCTGCCTTTTTGTCAATGCCACTGTCTCCAACCCGTATAACATAGCTGGTCTCACTACCCTCTTGTAGACCTTCCCTTTCACTCTTACTGGTACTCGTCTGTCACAAATCACTCCTGACACTCTTCTCCACCCACTCCATCCTGCCTGTACTCTCTTCTTCACCTCTCTTCCACACTCACCATTACTCTGAACTGTTGATCCCAAGTACTTAAACTCATTCACCTTCGCCACCTCTACTCCCTGCATCCTCACCATTCCTCTATCCTCCCTCTCATTCACACACATATATTCTGTCTTAGTCCTTATGACCTTCATTCCTCTTCTCTCTAGAGCATATCTCCACCTCTCCAGGGTCTCCTCCACATGTTCCCTACTCTCACTACAGATCACAATGTCATCTGAAAAATTCATAGTCCACGGGGACTCCTGCCTGATCTTGTCTGTCAACCTGTCCATCACCATTGCAAATAAGAAAGGGCTCAGAGCTGATCCTTGATGTAATCCCACCTCCACCTTAAACACATCTGTCATTCCCACCGCAGACCTCACCGCTGTCACACTACCCTCGTACATATCCTGTACCACTCTTACATACTTCTCTGACACTCCTGACTTCCTCATACAATCCCTGCTATTGTAATAAATATTTAAAAAGAATATGTAGAGTAACACTGTTTGTGTTTAGGTCACTGTTTTGGATCACACCAGTATGGAAAGACTGTGAGTGTGAATCCAAGTGTGTAAAATGACATTTGGTGACTTTGTTTTCTCTTGGGTGGGGTAAAGCTGTCCTGTTGATATCTCCTGCTTACTGTGTCTTTTGCATATTCAATATAATCAGCATAAACATGAAAGCCACTGCTCCTTGAAGTCAGTGAAATGTCCAAACCATGGCCTTATTTCTAGAGCAGTTTTCAGTGACCCTTTCAACCACTGTAATGATATTAAGCTACTATCCCAATACAGTTTAATCTGTGTCCATGTTTCATCATACTGTTGAAACTACTTTAAATACAGATTTGAAATAAAATTAGATAAAACAGTCATATGTACTTTCCCAAGGAGTAGTAAAGGCTAGATAAGCCAGCATTAAACAGCAAATTACAGTAGTATTGTACAGAGTCAGTGTCAGAGAGACAGTAACTAACTAACTTGGTTATGGGAAATTTTAATATAGATACAACAAATTATGCTGATTCAGAGACAAGTGTCTGTTCCTGAGAAATGCCAACTATATAAACACTTGACACTGGACTGTAGTAACTCGCAGGAAGAGAAACAAGTTCCTTTTTTATTTGCCACTGACTACATTCAGTGTGCAGTCACATGGCTGCCTGTCCTGTATCCACAGCTTCAACATCTGCATGTCTCCCATAAAACATCTATGTTTACAACCCATCATTGTCTGACAATAGAATCCTGATCATGTACATCTTTACAGATCTTCCATTACCACTGCAACTACGTCTTTGTGAGTTTTCCCATAGCCTGCATTTCTTTGTCCCTTTAGGCTTTTTTTTCAGAATACTATTACTTACCTTCTGCTTGGCTTTTTAGAAATACATTTAGTTTGAACATTACAAGTTTTTCATCACAGAGCTACTGTTCATCATGCAGTACATTTTTCTGCAACCCCCTCTCTCAGTCACGCACAAATATATATTTGCATAAACACATTAGAAATTTTTAACTAAAGATCTTAGTATGTATTACTATTGGTATACACATTAATGTACAATTCATAGATCTATCTAATCTTAGCAGAACCAGTCCACACCACATGATAGCCCAATAATTTTAAGCCTGAGATAGAGGAGAAGGAGAAAGGTGCTTAGATTTCTGCAGAGATATTCTTTGCCAAGTGGCTTGTGACTTTTTTATGTTTTGTTCAAATCATGGAAGGCAGTTAAAATACAGAGACATGTCTGGTGCTTCCCCGCCCATAATTCTAGCACCATCGGTCATGCATCTCTAATCACACTTTTTCTAGACAATAGATTTTTGCTGCATCTGTTCAGCAGTTGTCTCCACCAGGTGGAAGAAGCAGGGGGAATAACGAATAGGACAGGCTCACTGAGTCCGTTGTGCTTTATGACTCACGAAAGCATTTGGTTTGACAAAAGCAAAACAAATGATTCATAATCTGTTTCAGGGGAAGTTTGTTTCTGCAAATAATTTAAATTCCAGATTCACCACCTTATCCAATCACAAAGACATTTTACAAAACAGATATGACACCTTTTCCCCTTAGGAATGTGAACATATACTGTAGTCATCTTGTGATATAACTGTCACTCTGTATTGT